>NW_015172613.1:147386-151131 GCF_001447785.1 Gekko japonicus | reverse complement strand
CCCTCTCTAAGGGTTAAAGAGACTGAGCCCCAGTCCTAGACAGGCATGGGGGGGGGGGGAGAAATAAGCTGCGAAAGTCATTTATTCCGATTGCTGTCCTGTCCACGCCAAAGCAGCTTCTGTTTGATGCTTCCGAGGCTGGGAGGGAGCTGGTGAGTTCAAAGGGGGGTTGGGATGGAGAAAGGGCCAGGGGTGCATCTGCGGAAAAGGGGTGTGTGCGCGCAGTGCAAGACCCAAGGCAGGGAGAAAGGAGAGGCGGAAAGGAAGGCTGCTGCAGGGGAAAAAAAATGGGGGGGGGAGGGAAGCCCCCCCAAAACGGGGGGGGACTGGAGAAGGAAAAAGATCTGGAATGCGTCGCCCGGTTGGCCTTGCCTTGGCTTTTAGGGCAGCGACTAACTAACACTGCTATCCAATGCTCCCTCTGAGCTGTGGAGTCTTGTGAGCAAAGATTCTACTTTGTGAGCCGCTGGCATTGAAGTTGCCAGTGAGCGATTTGGCTGCGGCATAAATATGTTTCCTCTGGAGCAGTGTTCCCTCTAAGCTGAGTTAGTGTGAGCTAGCTCACGGGTTTTTAGTCTCCAGCTCACACATTTTTGTCTTAGCTCAAGAAGGATGGCTCCAGAGCAAACTAATTTATGCAGTAGCCAAATCACTCGCTCACAACTTTAATGCCAGTAGCTCACAAAGTGGAATTTTTGCTCACAAGACTCCACAGCTTAGAGGGAACATTGTTCTGGAGCCCTCCTTCCTGAGCCAAGGCAAAAATGTGTGAGCCGGAGGAGGCTAAAAAAACGGTGAGCTAGCTCACACTAACTCAGCTTAGAGGGAACACTGCTGCTATCCAGCCTTGTTCACAGAGGGAAATGTCAGTATTAACAGACTCCCACACAATTCCTAACCCTCCAGACTGGCCTCAGAGGTTTCTGTGAGCTTGGTGGTTTTTTAGTTTAAGCTTTTTAGTTTTGCAACTGAAGGGCGGATCCTGTTTTTGCTTCTCCCTCCCAGAGTTGCCAGAGTGTCACTTGATATCATTCACGCTTCACACTCTCCGAAGGCAACGGAACAAAGTCCACCCAAGAACAAAGAGGCTTTAAGGTCACTGTGGCCGAAAAGATCTGTTCCTTTTAGCATGGAGGAGCCTAATAAAGAGTTCCAGAGAACTAAGAATTGCATGCTGTGTTGTGCCAATCTCAAATTTTGATGTGGCTTTTTTATTTTGGGACTTGGCTATAGACTAATGCAAGGATCACTCTGGCGCTTTCACACATGCTAAATAACGCAGTTTCAAGCCACTTCAGCGGCCGTTTGCAAGTGGATTTGTGCCACTTCACACAGCAAAATCCAGTTGCAAAGTGCATTGAAAGTGCATTATTTTTAGTCGTGTGAAAGCGTGTCTTTTGCGCTGGGAGGCATATCCGGAAGCACAGAGCTAGCTGTGGCAGTCGGTTGTTGGTGGGGTTTTTTTGTAGAAGGCGATGCACCTATCACATTTATTTATTCTATTTCTTAACCACCCTTCCCCGCTTGCGCGGGACTGAGGGCGGTTTAAAAGTAAAGGTAAAGGTTCCCTTGCTCGAAAGCCAGTCGAATCCGACTGTAGGGTTGCGGTGCTCATCTCCGTTTCAAAGCCGAAGAGCCGGCGCTGTCCGAAGACGTTTCCGTGGTCATGTGGCCGGCATGACTAATCACCAAGGCGCACGGAACGCTGTTACCTTCCCACCGAAGTGGTCCCTATTTATCTACTTGCAATTTCTTGCTTTCGAACTGCTAGGTTGGCAGGAGCTGGAACTAGAGACGGGAGCTCAGTCCGTCATGCGGCAACCCGGGTCTCGAATTGCTGAACTACCGACCTTCCACAGCCTGCAGTTGAGCCACTGCAGTATATCCAGTACAATTTTAAAACCAGTTAAAACTACAGAATTCAGTATTAAAACATTCAACATAGATATTTAAACACTTTAAACAAGGTGGCATATGTAGCATTCAGATCTTCATGGGAGGGGGAGGGGGCCCAATCATAAAAGTGTGATTAACTGAGTGCAGTAGATTAATCTCCCAAGAAATATATTGCAAAAAAGGTAAACTTAAAATTCAGGTAGATCCAGATATGTTTAACTCTGGGTATAAGGTTTCGTGTGCACGCACACTTCATCTTATACCCAGAATTAAACTTGGTTGGTCTGAAAGGTGCCCCTGGACTCAAACTTTGTTCAATTGCTTCAAGCCAACATGGCGATCCAACTGAATCTGTCAAGCAGATCCAGTTCACATTCAGGTTGCAGTCAAAAGAAGAGAAACATGATGGAACAGAACCCACAAAGGGAACAAAACTGTTTCCATGAGTTAACTTTGTTGGGATATTTGGTTAACATTGCAGGGTTTTGCTCAGTCATAGGAACATGATACTGAGTGCAGTAAATAAATACCCCAAGAGATATATTGGGGGGGGGGGAAGTAAATTTACATTTAATCAAGTAGATCCAGCTCACATTCAGGTTGCAGTCGACAGGAGAGAAAGAAGCCTAATCCAAAGAGTCCTTTCCCCATCACAAATGGCCAGCTGGTCTGGCATCCTGTGTGTGTGGGAGTATGAGGGCATCGTATCCACAGGAGAGACCTGCAGAGACATGGAAGGCCATGTGAAGTGAGGGAGAGG
The DNA here is from genome assembly GCF_001447785.1 of Gekko japonicus. Lineage (NCBI taxonomy): Eukaryota > Metazoa > Chordata > Lepidosauria > Squamata > Gekkonidae > Gekko > Gekko japonicus. Next base: position 148,475 of record NW_015172613.1, on the reverse strand, counting down.
ACAAAGAAGAGAGAGGAGGGGTCAGAGGGCAGCTCCCAGGTTAAAACAAAGGGAGGCATCCCATTCAAGGGCATAAAATCTGTACACCCTTAGAGTGACGTAGCACCTCCCAATGTCCAGCTGTGCTGAGTCACTCACTCCAACACTTGCTCACTCCCTTTGAACCTCTTCATTTCGTTATTCATTTTATATCCCCTGCCTAAAAGGTCTGCCTAGTATGGAGGCATGGCACTGCATGTGATTCAGTGGCCTCCCACTAGAGTACTCTGCATAGGGTTTTATTTTTATTACATTTGGAGTGTAGCTTGGAGGGAAGGCAGCCTGGTATAAGCCGTGGGTTCCAGAGGAGATCCGGGAAATTACAGGCCAGTCAGTCTGACGTCGATACCGGGTAAATTGGTGGAAACCATTATTAAGGAAAGAATTAGTAGGCACATAGATGAACAAAACCTATTGAGGCAGACTCAACATGGGTTCTGTAAGGGAAGATCTTGTCTCACTAACCTGTTAATGTTCTTTGAGGGGGTGAACAAACATGTGGACAAGGGGGATCCAATAGATATTGTTTACCTTGACTTCCAGAAAGCTTTTGATAAACTTCCTCATCAAAGGCTCCTAAGTAAGCTCAAAAATCATGGGATAAAAGGACAAGTCCTTTTATGGATCAAAAACTGGCTAATTAATAGAAAACAGAGAGTGAGTATAAATGGGCAGTTCTCTCAGTGGAGGGGGGGTAAGCAGTGGGGTACCGCAGGGATCAGTACTTGGTCCACTGCTTTTTAACTTGTTCATTAATGATTTGGAGTTGGGAGTAAGGAGTGAAGTGGCTAAATTTGCAGATGATACGAAGTTGTTCTGGGTGGTGAAAACCAGTGAGGATTGTGAGGCACTCCAAAGGGATCTGTCAAAGATGGGCGAGTGGGCGTCAACATGGCAAATGGGGTTCAATGTGGCCAAGTGCAAGGTGATGCACATTGGAGCCAAAAATCCTAAATATAAATACACATTGATGGGGTCTGAACTGGCAGAGACTGAACAAGAGAGAGATCTTGGAGTCGTAGTAGATAACTCACTGAAAATGTCGAGACA
>NW_015172613.1:137443-146439 GCF_001447785.1 Gekko japonicus | reverse complement strand
TAGCAGGAACTCCTTTGCATGTTAGGCCACACACCACTAATTGTAGCCAATCCTAATGAGTTTCTGCTGTTGGGTGTGGCCTATTATGCTAATGAGTTCCTGCTGGGTGTGGCCAACTTGGGAGCCAGCCGGAACTCCGTTCCTGTGCGTTCCTGCCCAAAAATAGCCCTGGGCTGTGGTCACACTGTCAGCTTGTCATGATATGGTGCTGCCTCTAATTGAACCCGGGCCCCAAAGAGGCCAGGCTTGCTGCCACGAGGGCTAGGTCCTTTTCGGTGGCGGCTCCTATCTGGTGGAACGAGCTCCCGGAGGAGATCAGGGCCCTGCGGGACCTGTTACAGTTCCGCAGGGTCTGCAAGACGGAGCTCTTCCGCCAGGCTTTTGAATAGGAGCCGCCGCCGCCACTATTACCATCAACGAGGGCCAGAATAGCAGCACCGCTGGCTGAATCTGAGTGGCCAAGGACATCGGGGAGCCACATCATCCTCCCCTTGCCCCAAGGGCAGGTGCAATAGGGAGAGAAGTGCTTGTCACGCGGGATCCTCGGGCGCTGCCCACTGTATTGAATTGTTTTAACTGTTTTACTGTGTTTTTATTGCACTGAGTGCCATATTGTGAATTACGGTGCTGCATTGCACCCCATACTGTAAGCCGCCCTGAGCCCGCGTGCGGGGAGGGCGGGGTATAAATAAAAGTAATTAATTAATTAATTAAATAAATAATAAACCGGTTTAAAGTATTGCAGGGCATATCAGCCACACAGCACACGCTGCTGCGGGTTACCCCCACAGACATCCTGTGGTCAAGCATCGACATTATTGCAGCGCCTCAGCCGCAGAGCACGCTGCCCAAATCCCCCCCAAAATGCATGCGCGCACATGCATGTTCATGTGCACGCATAAGTGTGCATGTACATGCACACACATAGGCATTAAAAAAAAAACCCTCCCTAACAGCAGAATGGATCTGCAGGTTCAGACGGTCAAATCCGTTCTGCGTGCACTCCCCCACATCCAGACATCCAGCTGTGCGCAATGACTGTGCAAGGAACCAAAAACACCACTTGTGATGTGGTGCCTTTTTAACCCGACTCCAAGTCGTTCTATGATGGGGTAAGTATGGCTGGGGAACGTCTGACAGATGTGGCTGTCTAACTGCCCATTTGATCTGGAGGGCAGGAGTGCCGGTGTCGGGCCAAACTGCTCGTGTGATCGCAGCCATAGTCTGCCTCTCTCACTGAGACTCTATACATATGCTCTGGTTATTATGATGATTATTTTCATATCTCTGGTTATTATGATAGTTATTTTCGTATATAGTCCACCTGTCTCCCTGGGCCCCAAGGCAAATTACAGGTAGGTTAAAGAAAAAACCCTTTTCAGTCTATCACTAAGCAGATGACAACATATGATACTTGCTAACCCGTATACTTGCTAACCCGTATACTGTAAGCCGCCCTGAGCCCGCGTGCGGGGAGGGCGGGGTATACATGAAATTAAATAAATAAAATAATTAATAAATAAATAACGCAGTTTCAATCCACTTCAGCGACCGCTTGCAAGTGGATTTTGCCATTTCACATGGTAAAATTCAGTTGCAAAGTGCATCACAGTGCACCCCAATGTTCCCTCTAAGCTGTGGAGTCTTGTGAGCAAAAATTCTACTTTGTGAGCTACTGCCATTAAAGTTGTGAGCGAGCCATTTGGATACTGCATAAATTAGTCTGCTCTGGAGCCATCCTTCCTGAGCGAAGATAAAAATGTGTGAGCCGGAGGCTAAAAAACTGTGAGCTAGCTCACACCAACTCAGCTTAGAGGGAACACTGCACCCCACCCACATAATGCTCTCCGCTGGATCTCTGGCAGCTTGGAAGGTCTAGAATGAGATGATTAGCTTTGTATTTAGATCCGGGTAGTCGGGCTGTGTTGGCCTGAAGCAGAAGAACAAATTTAGAGTCCAGTGGCACCTTTAAGACCAACAAAGGTTTATTCATTATTAGCTATGTCTTTATTTAACTTTTGTAAGTCTTGTGTTCAGCTTTTAAGTATGGCGGCATACCATGGGGGGTATGTCACCATACTTGCTCACTGTAAGAGCCACAAAGAATAAACATCAGATGTTTGAGAGCCGCAAGACATTGACACACACATTTTCATTTTAAAATATGCAAATTTGCTTTTTCCTAACATTAAATCAGACTGCCAAAAAAACCAAAAAAGGGGTAAAAACAGATATTAATGATATTTATTTGTCCAATGATATTTATTTGTAGAAGACAGAAAGAAAAAGAGAGAGAGAAATGGAAAGAAAGAACGAAAGAGGTGGAGAGAAAGAGAGAGAGAAACAAAGGAAGCAAATAGAAGGGAAGGGGGAGGGAGGGAGGAAAAGCATGCCCTCCCCTTCGCTTCCTCAGCTGCCCTGCCGGGAGCCGCACAATATGTGTGAAAGAGCCGCATGTGGCTCCCAAGCCACAGTTTGGCCACCCCTGGTGGAGGTCCAACAGGGCATAGAGTCTCAGGCCTTCCCCTGGTGTTGCCTCCTGACTCTGGGATTCAGAGGCTCTGTGCCTCTGAACATGGAGGTTCCCTTTAGGGCCCTTTTTGTAGCAGGAACTCCTTTGCATATTAGGCCACACCCTCCTAACATAGCCAATCCTCCAAGAGCTTACAGAGCTCTTCTTACAGGAGCTACTGTAAGCTCTTGGAGGATTGGCTACATTAGGGGTGTGTCGCTTAATATGCAAATGAGCCACCATGGCTAGTAGCCACTGATAGACCTAATCCCCCATGAATCTGTCTAATCCCCTTTTAAAGACATTTATGCCTGTGGTATAGTGTGGTGTGTGAGGAAGTGTGATGGGGGTTCTCAGCGCTGATATTGTCTCTGTGTTCTTTGCTCCCCTGTGGTCTCCCTTCATTCTTTTCCTCTTTGGCATCTCCTGCCTTTGTGGAACCTGGGGCTGAGGTTTTGGGAATTCTTACAGTCTTCTCTGCCTCCCACAGACGAAAGGACCATGACAGAAATCAAAGAGGAGGACTTCCTACAGGAAGGCTCTGAGCCAGAAGAAATGCTCGAGGCTTCTCCGGGAAGATTGCCCGAGGATATGTTCTTCCAAAGTACAGCTGAAGAGAGTGAGTGTTTTTCAAGATGGGAAGATGGTCATATAGCGGTGAAGAAAGATAAACCACAGCAGAACATAAAGAAGAGCCCTGCTAGATCAGACCAATAGTCCATCTAGTCCAGCCTCCTGTCTCACACAGGGGCCAACCAGTTCCTCTGGACGGCCAGCAACAGGACATTGAGGCTGAGGCCTTCATAAGAACCTAAGAAGAGCCCTGCTGGACCAGACCAATAGTCCATGTAGTCCAGCATTCTGTGTCACAGAGTGGCCTTTCAGTTCCTCTAGATGGCCAACAACAGGGCACAGAGGCCAACCCCTGATGTTACCTCCTGGTTGTGGATTCAGAGGATTAGTGCCTCTGAATGTGGAGTTTCCCCTCAGACATCATGGCTTGTAGCCATTGATAAAGCTGTCCTCTGTGAATCTGTCTAATCCCATAAGAGCCCTGCTGGATGAGACCAATGTTCCATCTAGTCCAGCATCCCGTCTCACATAGTGACCAACCATTACATAAAAATATAAGAAGAGCCCCACAGGATCAGACCAGGGGTCCATCTATTCCAGCATCCTGTCTCACACAGTGGCCAGTCGGTTCCTCTGGACAGCGAACAACAGGGCATAGAGGCTGAGGCCTTCCCCTGATGTTGCCTCCTGGCTCTGGGATTCAGACGCTTAGTGCCTCTGAATGTGGAGCTTCCCCTCAGTCACCATAGTTAATGTGCATCCTAATTGTGGGCCAGTTGAACAGTGTATGTTGTGCAGGCCATAAATCTTGATAGTGGAATGAAGAAAATCAGAGCATTCCATACCCAGAGCGCCCCTTCACTGAGGTAAATGAATGCACTTTAGGGCTAGAAAGCAGTGCCTTTAGTAGGCTGAAAAGGTTGACTCACCAAAGGCTCTACTTCTCTCCCAGTCCCTTAAAGACTAGCAGCACACAAAGGAAGGACCGTTTAAAGTGTAGACGTTGCAATGTTCCTAGCGCTTCCAGCCAGTGGGAAAATGACAGGAAACGGGTTGGTACTGGTTATGGTGTTGGTGGCTCAGGACTTGTGAGGGATCGGGCAGGTTCTTAGCGACATGAGAGGATTTTGGAAGGCAGGCAGGAGTGGGGGGGGGGGGGAAGGCTGCCTTAATGATTAGTGGGTGGAAGCTTCTGGAGACAGGCAGAGCGGGAGGGAAATGGTGAAGAAGGGCAGCCGTGGTCAATTCTGATGTGATGGATGTGGAAGGATGTAGACTTTTGAAGCTTCATCTGAACTGGCAAAGACTGCATGTTGGTGCAGGGCTGGTAGCTCCTGCTCTGTCAATAGCAGGAAAATCTGGGGGGTGGGATCCCCACAGATCTCCTCAGAATAACGAATGAACATAAGAACACAAGAAGAGTGGTCCATCCAGTCCAGCATCCCGTCTCAACACGATGGCCAACCAGTACCTCCAGGGCATAGAGAGCCCAGGTCTTCCCCCGATGTTGCCTCCTGACTCCGGGGCTCAGAGGATTAGTGTCTCTGGATGTGGAGGTTCCCCTCAGTCACAACCAATGTTCCCTCTAAGCTGAGTTAGTGTGAACTAGTTCACAGTTCTTTAGCCTCCGGCTCATACATTTTTTGTCTTCGCTCAGGAAGGGATGGCCCCAGAGCAAACTACTTTATGCGGTAGCGAAGTCGCTCGCTCACAACTTTAATGCCGGTAGCTCACAAAGCAGAATTTTTGCTCGCAAGACTCCACAGCTTAGAGGGAGCATTGGTCACAACGGCTAGTAGCCATTGATAGACTGATCCTTCATGAATGCATTTAATCCCTACTGTCCGTCAGCTTCATTGGATGCCCTCAAGTTCTAGTGATTGGGGAGAGGGAGAAGACATTCTCTTTGTCAGCTCTCTCCACCCCATGCATAACTTCATAAACCTCTATCATTCATGTCCCCTCTTAGTCGTCTCTTTTCTGAACTGAAAAGTCCCAGACTCTTCAGCCTTTCCTCGTAGGGAAGGTGCTCCAACGCCCTCATGATCTTGGTTGCCTTCCTCTGTCCCCTTTCCAGCTCTTCCAAATGAGGCAACAGCATAGATCTATACAGGGGCCTGATAATATCGGCCGTTTTGTTCTCATTCTCTTTCCTAATCATCCCTAACATAGAGCTCTAACCTGGGGGACAAACAGAGTGAAAGAGAGACAAACCAATGAACAGCCCGTTGTTTGAGAGGTTTTGCTGGGGTGTTCCAGAGCAGAGCACGATGGAACAGTCTCTAGCTTGTTTTGCTCCCACATGAGGCGACGCCGTCTTGTTCCCATCTTTTCATCAGAGAAAGGGTTTCTAATTAGTGACTATCTTGGGTAGCTGGTATTCTCTTTTGGGTTTGTAGACAGTGACACTATCACTCGGGCAGTTGTCTCACTGGTGGCAGGAACATATCCGTGCGCCAGGGCTATTTTTGGGCAGGAACGCACAGGAACAGAGTTCCGGCTGGCTCCTGAGTTGGCCACGCCCGGCAGGAACTCATTAGCATAATAGGGCGCACCCAACAGCAGAAACTCATTAGGATTGGCTACATTCGGGGTGTGTGGCCTAACATGCAAAGGAGTTCCTGCTACAAAAAAAAAGCCCTGAGTTTTGACAAGGTAAACAATAAGAAGCAAAAGGTGGGTGTGGCTGGATGACCACACTTCTGGTGGCATGGGGGGCCTAATATGCTAATGTGCTGTGATGTCAGGGGTGTGGCCTACTATGCTAATGAGTTTCTGCTGTTGGGTGTGGCCTGTTATGCTAATGAGTTCCTGCTGGGCTTTTTCTACAAAAAAAAGCCCTGTCTGTGCCAAATTTTGAAGGGGTGCCCTGACAGGCACATTCTTTGTATTCTATAATTCTCTATTCTATAATTCTCTATTCTATAATTCTCCACGGTAGTTTGAATGGCTTCATTTGACTCATTTCCTGGTTTGATCTTCTGTTTCTCTTTAAATTTATATCACGGCTCTCTGTTTCAGCAGGAGATACGTGGGACACAGATAGTGAAAACGAAACTTGTCAGGTATGCGAGGGAAGTGAAATGATTCTAGAAGTGCAAGAGAACTTTGAGAATCACGATGTCCCCAAAAAGGAGGATGGAAACCAACCGGATAAAAGAAGCAGTAAATCCATTCCTTATCTCAGTGGTAACTACCATGGAGCCATACAGGAAGGAAAGAGAAGGATTGAATGTTCTACCTGTGGGAAAACCTTTGCTAGTATACCAAACCTTAAAGCACACTGGAATATCCACACAGGGGAGAAACCATATGACTGCTTGGAATGTGGAAAGAGATTCAGCCAAAGCTCAGCTCTTCGGGTGCATCAAAGAACCCACACAGGAGAAAAACGTTATAAGTGTTTTGAATGTGGAAAGAAGTTTGCATACAGTGCGTACCTCATTGTGCATCAAAGAATCCACACAGGAGAGAAACCATATAAATGTCTGGAATGTGGAAAGAGGTTTTGTACAAAATCTAACCTTACTGCGCATCAAGGAACCCACACAGGAGAGAAACCCTATATATGTCTGGAGTGTGGAAAGAGGTTTATTGTAAGATCACGTCTTGTTAGACACCAAACAATCCATGCGAGGGAGCGACCGTATCTTTTCCACAAGCCTGGAAATACCTTCAGCCACAGCTACCATCAAAGAAGCCACACCAGTGAAAAACCATACAAATGTTTAGAATGTGGGAAGAGCTTTATTGCTAGCACAAACCTCATTGAACATCAGAGTACCCACACAGGTGAAAAACCATACAACTGTCTAGAATGTGGAAAGACCTTTAGTCAGACCTCAAGCCTTGCTATCCATCGAAGAATTCACACGGGAGAGAAATTATATGAATGTCTGGAATGTGGAAAGAAGTTCACAACAAATGCAAATTTCATCAAACACCAACTACTCCACAAAGGGGAAAAACCATATAAATGCCTGGAATGTGGAAGGAGCTTTAGTCTGAGTGAAAGGCTTATGAACCACCAAAGAATCCACAAAGAGGTGAAACCCTTTCAGTGCCTGGATTGTGGGAAAAGCTTCAGTCACAGCATCACTCTTAGGAGACATAAAAATATTCAGACAGGGGAATGTAAAAAGGGCTCCAGTCAGATGCAAAACAATCCGAGACCTCAAACCAAGAAGAAACCATATCAATGCCTGGAGTGTAAAAGTTGCTTCAGTCACAACTCAAACCTTCTTAGACATCAACTAATCCACACGGGGGAGAAGCCATTTAAGTGTCAGGAATGTGGGTATGGCTTCAGCCAGCACTCAAACCTTATGAGACATGTGCTTATTCACACTAGAGAAAAACAATAGATATGCTCGGCCTTGGGGAAAGGTCTTGTCTGTGAATAAAGCACAGTGACATAGAAGTGGTTAATGAGGTAGCTCTGAAAACATGGTTGGAAAACATTTATTTGTAGAGTTCTGCAGTATATATTTTGCTAATGTATGTCCAACCACCTACTCCCATAGAAACTTACCTGCTCACTACAGTCATCTTTGGGAACTCTGCTTTGGGTATTCCTGCCATCTGAGTCTAGAATGTTGGCAACTTGAAGGAAGGTTGTGGTGCCATAACTATGGAATTCCTTCACTATGGAGATTCTTCTGTCCTCTAACCCCGGGATTGGGGGGGGGGAGGAAATACACGTATGTGGCCATTCACACATGCACCCCCAACTCTGGAGCTTTTGGGACCTGAGTCTTTGTATACGCAGATCGCCGACTGATGCAGCAATTTCCCATTAAAGAATGAGACTGTTGTTCTAAAAAGTGTCACTTACAAATGGGTAGACTGAAGGGAAGACAAAAAGGAGGTTTTAAAAGGCAGTTGGTGTTAAAAATCTGGTCCCAGTTTAAAAAAAAAAAAATTCAAGCATCTGCTTTGGCAAGTCCTTCTCAGACAATTATTAAAATCTTTGATCATTAAGATGCCCAATTATGTCTCACTCAGGGCAAGTTCCTGAGAGAGTTGTGTGGATGCCTGTGGGAAAAAGGACTAGAGGAAAGAATAAAACAGAATAAAAATGACTGAAAGGAGGAAGTTTGGAGGGCTAAGGGGGAGAGTTATGTTGGAGGCATGGAAGAATGGGGGGAGGGGAGCTGGAGAGCAGAAGGAATTGAGAAGGGGCTTTGGGGGAGATGAAGCAATACTCCATGGTGGGAACAATGATGTCAGAGCTGTGGGGAAGAAGAGGGGGGGGGGCAAGGACCATAGTGAGAGAAAGAGGGGGATGGTGCGGAGTTGTTTCCTGTTGCCCCAGAAGGTCGGACCAGGACCAACAGGTTGAAATTAATTCAAGAGTTTCCTGCTAAACATCAGGAAGAACTTTCTGACAGAGTGGTTCCTCAGTGGAACAGGCTTCCTTGGGAGGTGGTGGGCTCTCCTCCTTTGGAGGTTTTCAAACAGAGGCTAGGTGGCCCTCTGACAGCGATGCTGATTCTGTGAACAGGCCGATCATGAGAAGGAGGGCAGGAAGGGTTGCCTCAGTGCTTAGTTCTCCAGGCCCTTTTCTTACATGCTCTGTTGCAGGGGAGGTGGCGGCTAACTCCTGGTGTTAGCTGAACAGGGCGGAGAAAAACAATCCCACAAGTGGAATTTTGCTCAGAAAACTTTGACACATACTGAGGTTGACTTGGGGAATAAATTATTAAAAGTCCTGGTGAAATCTCTCAAGAGCTTCTTTTCCACGTGTAACCAGGGGTCATTTCATAGAAAAAGAGGTGCAGGAGCTCATTAGCATAACTCATTTGCATAACTCATTTGCATATGCCACACCCCCTGACATCACCGGAAGTGTGTCAGAAGGCAACACCCACCGCTCAGGCTCCACTGGACTGTTTTGGGTTGCTAGCTATGG
>NW_015172613.1:108035-137420 GCF_001447785.1 Gekko japonicus | reverse complement strand
GGGGAACGTGCAGATCTGTCCTCGCAGAGAAGGGACAGCTTGTACCTGAATAAAACTTGGTCTTAAAGGTGCCACTGGACTGTTTTGGACCGGGGGATTTGCAACTTACCTGGCTGCTCCTTGCTCTGACTGAGGGCTGCTGGGAGCAGGGGGTGGGGCTTGTTGCATGTGCCCGCCCCCTGGGCTCTTTACTGCCGGAGCTCCGCTCCTGTGAGCTCCTGCAGGAAATGACCCCTGTCTGTAACTATGACTAAAATTTTGTGGCAGGGTATGAGCTATTGTGAGTCACTGCTCACTTCTTCAGGTACCCGAGGAGGTGAGCACTGACTCACAAAAGCTCATTTCCTGCCACGAATTTTGTATATCTTTAAGGTGCTACTGGACTTTTGCTCTTTTCTACTGCGACAGACAGATGAACACAGCTACCCATCTTGAGCGACGATTAAAAGGTCATCTGTGAGCCTTAAGCACAGGACAGGTGCCTCTGGGCAGGAGCAGAGGAAGCATAGCTCTAAGTCAGCCATGAAAATGGGGTGCTGTGCAGTTGCCCAGGGCTCCCAGAATCACAACTCCTCTCCAGGCTACAGACATAAGTTCCCCTGGAAAAAAATGATACCAAGGGGTAACCTGCTACAAGATAGGCCCAACAGCAAGAGAACAACACTGGTGGTCACATACAGCTCTCAGCTCAAAGCCATTCAATGCGTCATTAACAACCTACCACCTATGCCGAACAAGGATACTTCTCTCCAGGGCTATTTTGGGGCAGGAACGCACAGGAACAGAGTTCTGGTTGGCTCCTGAGTTGGCCACACCTGGCAGGAACTCATTATCATAACAGGCCACACCCAACAGCAGAAACTCATTAGGATTGGCTACATTCGGGATGTGTGGCCTAACATGCAAAGGAGTTCCTGCTACAAAAAAAGGCCCTGGGTTTTGACAACAAACAAGGTAAACAGAATAAGAAGCAAAAGGTGGGTGTGGCTGGATGACCAGACTTCTGGTAACATGGGGGTGTGTGGCCTAATATGCTAATGAGCTGTGCTGTCAGGTGTGTGGCCTAACATGCTAATGAGTTTTTGCTGTTGGGTGTGGCCTATTATGCTAATGAGTTCCGGCTGGGCTTTTTCTACAAAAAGAGCCCTGCTTCTCTCTCACAGGTATTGGGAGGCAAAGCATTTCTGGCCCACAGAGAGCCTCCTAATCTTAAACATCTTCTCACCCACAGCAACATTCTTCCAGACACGGGTACAGAGGACCAGAGCCTGCAACAAACCAAGATGCCAGCTCTGTCCCCGTATCCACTCTGACGACACAATAACTGGACCTAGCGATACCCACCAGACCATCTTGGGCACATTCACTTGTTCATCTCCCGGTGTTATATATGCCCTCAAACGTCAGCAATACCCTTTCACTGCCATCATAGGACAAACAGGTCAGTCCTTACGCAAAAGGATAAAAGGTAAAGGTTCCCTTGCTCGAAAGCCAGTCGAGTCCAACTCTAGCGTTGCGGTGCTCATCTCCATTTCAAAGCTGAAGAGCGAGGGCTTTCCGAAGACGTTTCCGTGGTCATGTGGCCGGCATGACTAAACACCAAGGCACACCGAATGCTGTAACCTTCCCAATGAAGTGGTACCTATTTCTCTACTTGCAATTTCTTGCTTTCGAACTGCTAGGTTGGCAGGAGCTGGAACTAGAGACGGGAGCTCACTCCGTCATGCGGCACACTCGGGTCTTGAACTGCTGAACTACGGACCTTCCACAGTCTGCAGTTCAGCGTCTTAACCACTTGAGCCACCGCAGCTCCTTGATAAAAGGATAAATAGACTTAAATGTGACATTCAAAAATGGAAACACCAAAAAAAGAACAGAACAAAGTTTGAGTTCAGCAGCACCTTTAAGACCGAAAAAGTCTAATTCTAGGTATAAGTTTTTGTGTGCACGCAGACATCTTCAGGTTATCTGAACAGAACACCACTTCTTCAGATTGTTTGAAGAACAGAACACCACTTCTTCAGATTATCTACAGATATGTGTGTGCACACGAAAGCTTATCCCTTTAATAAAACTTTGTTGGTCTGAAAGGTGCCGCTGGACTCAACCTTTGTTCTGCTGCTTCAGAATAATACGGCATTGGCTACCTGTCAGACTCCTCACAGCATCATAATGAAGTACATACTTGTAGAAAAGGTTTTACTTTATTTTGAAGCTAAGGTGCATAACAGGATCACTGTTCAGAATGAGAGGGAATCAAATAGCAAAGCATATTATAGATCATTCGAACTACTGAGGCCCAATTGCGGGGTTTCCCCTGCGCGCCTTTGGGCTTGAGAATAAACGTTCCTAGTCAGAATATGTTATCTATTTCTCACGGCCTTTCATGAGAGCTTCTTTGCACTAACAAGCACTTGCAACCACCTGTGGCCTTGGGAGATACAAAAGTTTCGGCAGTCTAAACAGTCATGCGCATCTACAGTCCTACGGCTGAAAGCGAAAGCAGGCAAACGAATACAGTAATAGAAAACCAAACATTGGCAGCTCGCTGACACTACCCACCGGACTAAAACAACAACAACAACAACAGTAGGAGAACATGTTAATCTTCCAGGTTATTCCATTGCTGACTTTAAAATGGCAGTCCTCAAACAAAGACATTTCAAAGGGAAATTACAGCATGAGATTGCTGTAATTCACAAATTCAGAACAATGAGTTAATTCACAAGTTCAGAACAATGGACCCCCCAGGGCTGAACAGAGACGTAGGATTTTTATCTCAGTACAGATGCCAATTTTCTGCCCACACCCATTTCCTTTCTGCTGCAGTCAAGCTGATTACAAAATCCACTGTACTGTTGCATCCTTTACAAGCATTCTTTCAAACACCTCTACCACCTTCTGACTAGGATAAAAGGAGTCAGATCTCCATGCCTATGCTGTAATGTATTGAAATGATTACATGAATCACCTCATAGGACTCCCATGTTAAGCTTCAAGCCAGACCAGGGCTCCTCTGAGCGAACTTCCTATTGGTCGCTTCGTAACAGCGACCAATCAGAACGATACCATTCCCTAGGAGGGAAAGACTCCCATTGGTCTTTATTCTAGCAATCTCATTGGTTGTTATTTGTAAATAGGCGTGGCTACATTAGCCCGGTTATGTTTAAAAGGAGCATAAGCTCCCACTGTTTTCTGTTCTGGTTTCTTACTGAGTTAGTGCTTGTTCGTTACTTCTAAATAAAGCTGAATCACTTGCTGAATCACTCTACGAGTCCTTTGTTAGCGCGATCTAACAATTGGCGACGAGGGTGGGATGTTAGAGCAGGTAGGCAGCCCTGCGGACATCCACACTTCGGACTCGGAAGGAAGCGAGCAGAGCACAGCAGCCGATCCGGCGGAGGCGCCACCAGCTCCGGTGCCCAAGTCTCCCCCGATGGCTGGAAGCCAGAAGTTCGAGTGCTTCGAACCCTCCTCAGAAGACTGGGACTCCTACCTGTCCAGGTTCGAGTTCCATCTGGAGACCCACGACATCACCGATGAGGCGAAGAAACGAGCATGCCTCCTGAGTTCCTGCGGGAAGGGGACCTTCGACATAGCCAGGTCGTTGGTGGCCCCAACTGATATAAAGACTGTCACCTACGCTGACATCACGGAGAAGCTTAAGGCTCACTATTCTCCACAACCGTCGGAGATCGCCTGCCGGCACGCTTTTTACAAGCGGAACCAGGCCGGAGGCGAGACCATCGCAGATTTCGTGGCGGCCCTTCGCAAAGCCGCACGGCCATGTAATTTCCACAACGTGGAGGAAGCCCTCAGAGACCGTCTCGTCTGCGGTCTCAAAGATGAAAGGCTGCAACAGAGGCTGTTCGCCCGCACCACCCTGACCTGGGCAGTGGCCTACGAAGAGGCCGTGGCCGCGGAAGCAGCGGAGAAGTCCACGAAGGAGGTCCGCCAGCGGGTGGCAGAGCCCAGTATACACGCTCAACGAGACAGCGAGGGCGAAGACGCGGATGATGACGTCAACGCGGTTCGAGGCAAGCGGACCCCAGCGAAGACTACCAACGTCAAGCCTTGCTCCGGTTGTGGCGGGAAGCACCAGCGCGGCTCCTGTTGGGCTCGTGATGTCGACTGCAGAGCGTGTGGGCGGCGTGGTCATCTGGCCAGAGTCTGCAGATCAGCGAAGAAGGATCCCTCAACTAACAACCGGTCAGCGCAGAGGGGCACTCCAGTCAGCACCCAAGGCAAGACCCGTTCCTCAGCATCGGAAGCAAGCTGCCAGTTGACGGCGACCTTGTCGAGCGCATCGGCCGTAAATCGCACCAGCAGCCAGGGCAAGATCACCGTGACTCCACTCCTCGACGGCCGACCCTGTACAATGGAGGTGGACTCAGGATCGTCCGTGACGGTGATTTCTGCCGCGTCCTGGCGCCAGTTGTTCCCGAACCGAAGCCGGCGGCGGCTCCAGCCTGCGGGAACCAGAGTGTCCGACTTCCAGGGCAACCGAATTCCCTTGGCCGGACGGGACTCTGTTACTGTTGAGTATAAGGGGAAATGTGTTAAACTGTCATTCCTGATTGCAGAGGGAGACCGGGTTAACCTGCTAGGGTTAGATTGGTTTGAGCCATTGGGCATCGGTATTTCTGGGATTAACAGGATGTCTGAAAATAAATGGGGCATGCTGTACGACCTGTTCCCTGATGTATTTGCCGAAGGGTTGGGAAGGTACAAGGGCCCCCCGGTTGCGTTTGACTTAGATCCGTCAGTCAAACCTATTAGGTTGAAGTATCGGAAAGTACCTGTGTCTCTCAAACATAAGGTGGAAAAAGAGATTGACAAACTAGTTGAGCAAGGGGTTTTAGAGCCAGTACCATACAGCAAATGGGAGACCCCGATCGTAACCCCTGTCAAATCAGATGGGTCCATACGACTATGCGCCGATTACAAATGTACGATTAACAAGGCGCTGCAGCAACATTCGTACCCGGTCCCGGTAATAAGCCACATTTTGGCTTCCCTGGGGGGTGGCAAGATTTTCGCCAAATTTGACCTGGCCCAGGCATACCAGCAGTTGCCTGTCACCCCGGAGGCTGCCGAGGCCCAAACAATTGTAACCCACCAAGGGGCTTTTAAAGTGAACAGGCTGCAATTCGGGGTCAACGTAGCACCTGGGATTTTTCAGGGCCTCATGGAACGTCTACTAAGGGGGGTACCTGGCACAGTGCCCTATTTTGACGACGTGCTGATTGCGGGCGGGTCTGAACAGGAACTACTGGACCGGGTTAAAGAGGTCCTCAGGCGTTTTCAAAATGCCGGCCTCAGAGTTAAGCGCTCAAAATGCACGCTCGGGGTGGAAAGTGTGGACTTCCTGGGGTTTCGCATTGACGCAGAGGGAGTCCACCCCACGGATGAGAAGGTATCTGCAATCCAAAACGCCCCCAGGCCGGTGAGTAAGAAGGAGCTCCAATCCTTTTTAGGACTCCTGAATTTTTATCATGCGTTTTTACCGCATAAGGCATCAGTGGCGGCCCCTTTGCACGCGCTTTTGCACAAGGAGGCAAAATGGAAGTGGGGGCAGGCCGAGGAAAAGGCTTTTGTGGGAGTCAAGGAGCTGCTGACATCTAATGCCGTACTCACGCATTATGATGAACACAAGCTCCTGGTGTTAGCTGCTGACGCTTCACCGTTTGGAGTAGGCGCAGTTTTAAGCCATCTGATGCCTGATGGGAGCGAAGCGCCTATCGCTTTTTATTCTAGATCACTATCTGCGGCAGAGCGGAACTATGCCCAGATAGACAAGGAGGGTCTGGCGTTGGTAGCGGCTGTCAAAAAGTTCCATGATTTTATTTTTGGCAGACGATTTTTGCTGGTCACTGACCACAAGCCGCTACTGGGGATTTTTGCGCCCGATAAGCAATTGCCAAACATCATGTCCCCACGCATGCTTAGATGGGCGATATTTTTGCAGGCTTATGATTTTGACTTAGAGCACCGGCCTGGGAAAGCGATTGGGCATGCGGATGCCCTCAGCCGGTGCCCGGTGCCGGACATTGGCGCAGACCCTGCCCCCGCCTGTGAGGTCTTGGCAATTGAGGAGCTTCCTCGACCCCCGGTATCATCCAGGGACATTGCAGCACACACGGCCAAGGATAGCGTGCTGTCCCGAGTATTAAACTGGGTTTGGAGGGGGTGGCCGGTTGGAAGCGTTGAACCGGAGTTCGGCCCTTACAAAAGCCGTCAAAATGAACTATCCATTTCTAAGGGCTGTGTATTATGGGGGAACAGGGTGGTGGTTCCTGACAAACTCAGGACGAGAGTGTTAGAGTCGCTGCACGAGGGTCACCCCGGTATGGTACACACCAAAGCGTTGGCCAGAGGGTATGTCTGGTGGCCGGGGCTGGACAAAGAGATCGAAGAATGGGTACGAGGGTGTCCCAAATGCCAGCAAGTCAGACCCGATCCCCCACAAGCTACACCCCAAGGCTGGGAGTCATCTGGTAAACCCTGGGCCAGATTGCATATAGATTTTGCTGGCCCTCTCCAAGGGCAAATGTTCCTAATTGTGGTGGACGCTATGTCCAAATGGCTGGAGGTCGTGCATATGAAATCGACCACATCACTTGCTGTGATCCATGCGCTCCGCCGACTTTTTGCCACCCACGGGTTGCCTGACGTCATCGTCAGTGACAACGGGCCTCAATTTGTGTCTGAGGAATTTAGGCTCTTCCTCACGAGTAATGGCATACGCCAAATGACTTCGGCCCCTTTCCATCCGGCATCTAATGGCCAAGCCGAACGGATGGTCAGGACGGCCAAAGAGGCCCTGGGTAAAATGGACGAAGGGGACTGGAGCCAGAGGCTGGGCTCCTTTCTTTTGCTGCAGCACACCACCCCCTGTAGTGCTACAGGCCGTAGTCCGGCCGAATTGTTAATGGGGCGGAGACTCACGACCCGTTTGAACCGTATGCACCCAGACCTATCAGAAGATCAGTCCGAGCGTACCACTGCGCAACCGAAGGTGCGCATGTTTGAAAAAGGGGACAAGGTTTTCGCACGAAATTATGCAAACGGGCACTTATGGCTTCCTGGGGTTATATCCGACTCTGTGGGTACTCGAATGTATGTGGTGCAGTTAGCTGACGGTCGAATATGGCGGCGCCACATAGATCAGTTAAGGAGACGTTGGGCTAGGGACAGCGCTGACTCTCCGACGGCTGAATCCCCTGATGTCGAGTGGACACCCCCAGAGCAGGCGGTGAGTACCGAAAGGCCCGGTACTGTCCCCGAGTCAGGGCAGAACCCTGTGTGCGGGGCTGAAATCCCAGTCGAGTCTGTGCCTGATCCAGGCTGTAGTGAACCCCACTCTGACCCACAACCTTGTCTGCCCGTGGAGCCTGCACCGCTCCGCAGGTCCCAGCGTTCGCGGCAAATGCCGACTTATCTGAAGGACTATGAGTGTAAATACTGTTGGAATAACTGATGTACAAAGGTTGATTGCATGTATGTAAATAATAAAACAATTGGGATGATGGCTTAACTTAGGGGGGAGGAATTGTAATGTATTGAAATGATTACATGAATCACCTCATAGGACTCCCATGTTAAGCTTCAAGCCAGACCAGGGCTCCTCTGAGCGAACTTCCTATTGGTCGCTTCGTAACAGCGACCAATCAGAACGATACCATTCCCTAGGAGGGAAAGACTCCCATTGGTCTTTATTCTAGCAATCTCATTGGTTGTTATTTGTAAATAGGCGTGGCTACATTAGCCCGGTTATGTTTAAAAGGAGCATAAGCTCCCACTGTTTTCTGTTCTGGTTTCTTACTGAGTTAGTGCTTGTTCGTTACTTCTAAATAAAGCTGAATCACTTGCTGAATCACTCTACGAGTCCTTTGTTAGCGCGATCTAACATTTGACTCTTGAAAGCTTATACCCTGAAACTCTCATTGATCTCTAAAGTGGTACTGGATTCGAATTCTACTGCAGACCCAACACGGCTACCCTCTGACACTATCCTCCTGGGGAGGTGAACTGCCACTTTGGAGGGTGTAATCAGTTGTAACGCGGGGGGGGGGGGTCTCCAGGCCCCACCTGGAGTCTGGCAACTCTCATTTTGAAGTGATGTTTTTATTACTATAGATGTAAAATCAGCAAACATAACAGAGACCCTTCACTGGCTATGCTAGGAGGCTACTACTGGTTGGGAAATCCCATGTTATGGTAAGAAAATCATAGATCTTTCCCCTCCTTTTCCTGTTTCCCAAATAACTCAAGTTTTGAACTGAGATCCTCTCTAAGGGTTAAAGAGACTGAGCCACAGTCCTAGACGGGCATTCAGGGGGGTGAATTAGCTGTGAAAGTCATTCTGGCTGATTCCCTTCCTGTCCAAGCCAAGACAGCCTTTGACTGATGCTTCAGAGGCTGGGAGGGAGCTGGTGAGTTCAAAGGGGGGTTGGGATGGAGAAAGGGGTGAATTGGAGGGAGGGGGCGGTGCAAGACCCAAGGAACGTAGAGAGAAAGGAGAGAAGGAAAGGCGAGCAGCTGCTAAACTGAGTGTGGGGGGAGGGAGCAGAAGAAGGGAAGCCCCCCCCCCAAAATCAAACCCCCTTCACTGGTTTCCATTTGCTCATTTCCCTGAAGATGGGTGCTGCAGAATTTCTTTATAGCTGAAGGGAGATCGAAATGGAGGGCGGCTTTGGAAGGAGACAAAACCGTTTGTGGCTAGGTGGGCCGTGGGACTCCAGAAAGGGACCAATGCAGGCAGGGTGGGGGGTATATAGAAAGCAGTGGCCAGTGATGCCCCCCCCTCCCATAGGAAGGTGTGTTTACAGAGAACAATCCCACCAGGAGTTAAGAGGCAGTGAGATCCTCTTGGCCTGAAAGATCATCTGCTCCCACCCAATTCATTTTTTAAAAACATAAATCCTGATGAAGAAGAGGAGATTGGATTTATACCCCACCCTTCACTATTCGAAGGAGTCTCAGAGCGGCTTACAAACTCCTTTCCCTTCCCCTCCCCACAACAGACACCCTGTGAGGTGGGTGGGGCTGAGAGAATGACAGAAACTGCTCTTTTTCAAGAACAGCTGTGCCAGAACTACTGCTTGCCCAAGGTCATCCAGCAGGTGCAAGTGGAGAAGTGGGAAATCAAACCCGGTTCATCCAGATTAGAGTCCACGCACTTAACCACTACACCAAACTGGCTTCTGTTGAGCTCAATAGGTTCCTCACTGTGTTGTGTTTATGATTTTAACTTTAATAACAGATGCCGTGTAATACGTTTTGCAATATTTTGTTTTATTTATTTATTTATTTATTTTGCTATGTCTCCCTCTTTTTCTATCTATTTTGGAATATTGGGATTTAGCTGACTGACAGAGGGGCTCAGTAGGTGGGAAAAAATGATGACCACTAGGAAACATTTCCCTGATATGATGGACGTCTGATTTGCAAAAGCTCATACCCTGAAAAACAACAACAAGGCAATCAAACAATATTAAAAGTTATTGCTAGTATGTAGAAACAAAATACAGAACATAGAATATACAATAATGATGTGGTTGCAAAATAGATGAGTTATGAAATCTAAAATTCAAATGTTTGAAAAAAGGACCATTGTATCTTATAGAAAACATCTCAAAAACTATAATGGAGGGGGTGCTGGGGAGATCCTGCGAAAGGGAGCACCAAGTTGTGCTCTTTTACATGCCATCTGATCAGTTATTAGTATTATTGTAAATATCATTTTAATATTTAATTTTATAGGTATTGTTTTATGGATGCTGTCACCCGCTCTGAGCCCTGTTGCACAGGGGAGGATGGGCTATAAATCCAATGTGTCAATAAATAAATGTATAATAATCTTGCTATATATAATTTGGTTATGTAATCCCTCTTTTCTTTTTGTCTCCCCTCTATATTATACTTTGCTTTCAAAAATGAAAGCTAGATAGGTAGGTAGATGATATAAAATGCAATCAAACAGTAGGTAGGTTACAAAATATAAAAATTCAAAAGCAAAGATTTCTAACAAACAAAAAAATGTAGGCAAGGACTGTCTAAGGCATGAAACTGACTCAAGGGTGTGGGGTTTTTTTTAGTATTTTTCATATGTGCATGTGTGTGTGTCTGTGTGTATATGTGAGTGTGTGTGCACCTGGAAGTCATGGTGACCCCTAATGGGGGCTTGGAAGATATTCAGAGAGGTGGCCTGCCCCCGCCTCCTCACTGCTGGTATTCCATGAAGGTCTCCCATCCAAGTACTTACCAGAGTCGGCCTTGCTTAGCTTCCAAGATCTGATGAGATCAGGCTTGCCTGGGCTATCGAGGTCAGGCAGGCCCGTAACCAGGAATTTCTAAGTCAGGGGGCATTTAAATTTTTTTGGGGGGGGCACTTAGCCAATTTAGATAATTTAATTATTTCTCCTCCCCAGATCTCCAATGCAGCCAGCATCCCCTGGCATCCTTCTCTCTCTCTGGCATCCCCCCAGCCTGTTTCCAGCCACCCGGTTCTCCCTTCCCTCTGTAGTTGTCTCTTGTTCACTTCTCCACTCAACTTTCTCGCAGAGTCTTTTGGCTCCAGCCCGGCTCTGTCGCTTGGGTCTTGCTGCTCCAAGCTGCTGTAGCCGTTGGCCATTAGGGAACAGCTGCTCAGAGCCCGGGGAGGGAGCATGTGAGGGAGAGTGCTGGAGAGGCCAGCTGAGCCCCAGGGACTGAACCCCCCTCTCCACATGGGTGCTGCTCAGGCAGCCGTCAGGTCCCACCACCCTTTTTGCTGTGGGAGAAAGCCGAGCAGGTCTCCCTCCATGCCATCCCCTTCAGGTGAGGAGGAAGCACCCAGCTTTTGCCGCTTGTCCTCGGGCAGCAAAAATAGAGGCCGCCTGAGGCGGGTGTGCGTGGCACAACCAAACCCTCCAGAAAATCAGCTGGCCATCAAAGGAATTCCAGAGAAAATCCGACAAGCACCTGGGAAAGATAGCCCAATGGCAAGTTGTGCAGCTGCTGGCAGGTGGGGAAAGGGAAGCAGCAGCGGCAGCAGCAAGTGCTCCGGGCAGCCCAGGGAGTTGGGGGGTCTGGGCTGCCTAGGAAGTCAGGGGGGCTTGGCAGGAAGTCAGGGGGGCGGGCCCCAGGAGGCCCCACTGTAGCTACGGGGTGGAGGTCAGGGGAAACTGACTCACGTTTGACATACCATACTGAAGACTGGGTTACAAAGGAAGCAGAGCACGAATTGCAGTGAAATTTAGGCTCTTTTTGTTGTTGTTCAGTCGCACAGTCGAGTCCGACTCTTCGCGACCCCATGGATCATCTCCCGCCAGGCCCTCCTGTCTTCCGCCGTCCTCTGAAGCTGGCTCAATTTCATGTTCGTTGCATCGATGACACTGTCTAACCATCTCATCCTTTGCCGTCCCCGTCTTCTTTGACCTTCAATCTTTCCCAGCATCAGGGTCTTCTCCAGGGAGTGCTCCCTTCTCATTTGGTGGCCAAAGTATTTGAGCTTCAGTTTCATTATCTGGCCTTCCAGGGAACAGTCAGGGTTGATTTCTTTTAGGATTGACTGATTTGATCTTTTTGCAGTCCAAGGGACTCTCAAGAGTCTTCTCCAGCACCATAGTTCAAAAGAATCTATTCTTCGGCGCTCGGCCTTCCTTATAGTCCAACTCTCACAGCCATACATGACTACTGGGAATACCATTGCTTTGACCATGCGGACTTTTGTTGGCAGGGTGATGTCTCTACTTTTTATCATGCTGTTTAGGTTCGCCATCGCTTTCCTCCCAAGGAGCAGGCGTCTTTTAATTTCATGGCTGCAGTCACAGTCTGCGGTGATCTGGGATCCCAGGAACGTGAAGTCTGTCACTACTTCCACGACTTCCCCTTCTATTTGCCAAGGAGTGATGGGGCCGGATGCCATGATCTTAGTTTTTTTGATGTTGAGCTTCAAGCCCACTTTTGCGCTCTCCTCTTTTACCCTGAGCAAGAGGCTCTTTAGGTCCTCTTCACTTTCTGCCATTAGAGTGGTATCGTCTGCATATCTGAGGTTGTTGATCTTTTCCCCAGCAATCTTAATTCCCGCTTGTGATTCATCCAGGCCAGCATTTCGCATGATGTACTCTGCATATATATTAAATAAGCAAGGTGACAGTATACATCCTTGTCGTACTCCTTTTCCTATGCTGAACCAATCAGTTGTTCCGTATCCGGTTCTAACTGTCGCTTCTTGGCCCTTATACAGGTTTCTCAAGAGACATGTGAGGTGGTCTGGTACTCCCATCTCTTTAAGGACCTGCCATAGTTTGTTGTGATCCACACAGTCAAAAGCTTTAGCATAGTCAATGAAGCAGAAGTAGATATTTTTCTGGTACTCTCTTGCTTTCTCCATAATCCAGCGAATGTTGGCAATTTGATCTCTAGTTCCTCTACCTCTTCGAAACCCAGCTTGTACTTCTGGTAGTTCTCTATCCACGTACTGTTGAAGCCTAGCTTGTAGGATCTTGAGCATGACCTTGCTAGCGTGTGATATGAGTGCAATTGTGCGATAGTTTGAACATTCCTTGGCATTGCCCTTCTTTGGGATTGGAATGTATACTGACCTTTTCCAATCCTGTGGCCACTGTTGCGTTATCCAAATTTGCTGGCAAATGGAGTGCAGCTCTTTAGTCATCAACTAATATTAATCCCCAGTATTGTTCATATAGTGGAGCTGCGGTGGCTCAAGTGGTTAAGACACTGAACTGCAGGCTGTGGAAGGTCGGTAGTTCAGCAGTTCGAGACCTGAGTGTGCCGCATGACGGAGTGAGCTCCCGTCTCTAGTTCCAACTCCTGCCAACCTAGCAGTTCGAAAGCAAGAAACTGCAAGTAGATAAATAGGTACCACTTTGGTGGGAAGGTCACACGTTCCATGCGCCTTGGTGTTTAGTCATGCCGGCCACGTGACCACGGAAACGTCTTCGGACAGCGCTGGCTCTTCGGCTTTGAAACGGAGATGAGCACCGCAACCCTAGAGTCGGATTCGACTGGCTTTCGAGCAAGGGAACCTTTACCTTTTATTGTTCGTATAAGGACTACTGTGTTTTTTTCCTGATGAAGGGAGCTTTGACTCTTGAAAGCCGATACCCCCCAAAGTCTTGCTGGTCCCTAAGGTGCTTGTCTGTGCCTTTTAAGTGCCGTCAAGTTGCTTCTGACTTAAGGCGACCCTATGAATTCATGAGCTCCAAAATGTCCTGTCTTCATTTTGGATTGTTTCGTCATAGGGTTTTCGAGGTCAGAGTGGTTTACCATGGCCGCCTTCTGCACAGCACTTCACCAGGGTTAGCTGAAGCATCAGGGCCATCCACCAGTGTCACCTTCCAGAACTGCCACCGCCCAGTAGCCGCCCTTCAAGGACTCCTCCGCCCCCGTCCCCACTGGAAATGTCCACTCTCTTCCACTGACATGGCCATTGATCCCTGAGCCTTGCGCTCTGCTGGTCAGCATCTGCTGGTGGTCCTGGTCCCTGACCCATAAGACGTCCGCTTAGCATCAAGCTGGGCCTTCTCAGCCCTGGGCCCGGCCTGGTGGAATGCGCTCCCAGGTGAGATCAGGGCCCTGCGGAACTTGCTACAGTTCCGCAGGGCCTGTAACATGGAGCTGTTCCGCCAGGCCTTCGGTTGAGGGCGGCGGGTGTTCAGTCCACCTCGGCCTCCCCTGCCCACAGCACTGCTCGTGGAATTGCTAGTCTAATCATCCTGCAGGAAGCTTTAAGGAAGGGTCGCCAAGTCCTACATGGCTGCTGGCAGGGGGCCTCCTGGTTCCTCCTTGGAGATCTTCTACTCTTCTTCTGGCACGCGTGCCGCGATGACATCACTGGAAGTTACATCATCATGTTTTTGATGTTGAGGGCAACACTCTATGGGGTTTTTGGCCTCAAAAATGAGGAGGAGGAGGAGGATAGATTTATACCCCACCCTTCACTACCTGAAGGAGTCTCAGAGTGGCCTACAATCTCCTTTCCCTTCTCCTCCCAACAGATACCCTGTGCGGTAGGTGGGGCTGAGAGAGCTCTCCCAAGAACTGCCCTTGAGAGAACAGCTCTGAGAGAACTTATGACTGACCCAAGGTCACCCAGCTGGCTTCAAGTGGAGGAGCTGGGAATCAAACCCGGCTCTCCCAGATTAGAGTCTGCGGTCCTAACCACTACACCAAACTGGTTTTGCCCTAAACCTAGTGCCCCCGAAATCAGGGGATCCCCTGGCCCCACTGGGGGGGGGGGGAATGGCAACTCTACTTTAAGGACTGCCCTGGACATCTTTACCTGGTTCGTCCATCTTGCTTTACTGTTCATTGTAGGATTGCCTGAATGTTTTAACTTGTTTTATTATGTTTACTTATATCTAATTCTTTTTGTGAGCCACTCTTGAGCCCATTTTGGCTCAAATATTAAACCCAATGAAATAAAAAAATAATCAAAATAAATGAAACCTGGTGTCTCAGCTGTGACAGACCTAACGGGCCTACTCCTCGGGTTGGGGTTTCTTGAATATTAAATTCTTATAGGGAGCCTTAGAGCCCAAGGAGGGGACCGAAGGAGGGATGCCAGCCTCCAGGAGGGACCTGGGGATCCCCTGGATTTACAGCTATCAGGTCCCCCATATGTACTCGATCCCAACAACACTCTTCAGAGGAAAGATTTGTTTATGTACCAGTCGATACAGGTACAAGGCAACTTGTGTCAGAACTAACTGGATGCCAAGCTCAATGTTATACCCCCTTCAAACTATTCCCCCCCATAACTCTGTCCAATCATCCAAGTCATTCATCCTGCCAAGCTGCTAAGGCGTTGCATTCCCATCCTCCCCCCCCACACACACCTGTGAACCTACATAACTTTATCTACCACAGCACACCAGGCAATAGAGGCTTCAAGGACACAGTTCTTCTTCCCGGTTGGGAGGCCTCTTAGGGGAAGTTACAAGCATCTAGCCTGAGCATTCCCACGCATTCACTCCAACACTGCACCAGTGTTCCCTCTAAGCTGAGTTAGTGTGAGCTAGCTCACAGTTTCTTAGCCTCCAGCTCACACATTTTTGCCTTAGCTCAGGAAGGGATGGCTCCAGAGCAGACTAATTTATGCAGTAGCCAAATAGCTGGCTCACAGCTTTAATGCCAGTAGTTCACAAAGTAGAATTTTTGCTCACAACACTCCACAACTTAGAGGGAACATTGCACCCCACCCCCCACTTCTACAAAGCAAAACGTACAGACAGCAAAGAACCTCATGACAAACGGAACTCAGCTCATCTCCAGACTACAGAGATCAGTTCCCCTGGAGAAAATGGACGCTTTGGAGGGTGGACTCTGTGGCACCGTACCCCACCGGAGGTCCCTGTCCTCCCCAGGCTCCACCCCCAAATCTCTAGGAGTTTTCCATCCTGGATCTGGCAACCCTAGTGCCCTGGAAGGCCTATATGGGAACAAACGGTTCTCTGTGTACCGAACTCCCAAGCTGTGTAAGGTTTTATAGGGGAAAGCTTGTGTGTGTGTGTTTATGAAGTGCGGTTAAGTCGCAGCTGACTCATGGCAACCCCTAGGGTTTTCAAGGCAAAGTGGTCTGGCATTTCCTGCCTCGGCATAGCAACCCTGGACTTCATTGGTGGTCTCCCATCCAAGTACTAACCAAGGCTGAGTCTGCTTCGCTTCCAAGATCTGGCTAACCTGGGACATCCAGTGAGGGCAGTTACAACTAGTACCTTGAATCTGTTGTCAAAGGCTTTCACGGCCAGAGTTCGTTAGTATGGCCGTGGTCTTGGCATTGTAGTGCCTGACATTTCGCTGGCAGCTGTGACCTGCATCCTCAGAGGTATAACACAGAAGGATGGAATACTCTCTGTGTCAATGTGACACAACATCGACACAGAGAGTACTCCATCTTTCTGTGTTATACCTCTGAGGATGCCGGTCACAGCTGCTGGCAAAACCTCAGGTACTAGAATGCCAGGACCATGGCCATACAGCCCGGGAAACCTACAACAACTAAAGTACTTTGAATTAATCTTTCTGCTGCAACACCACTGTAGATTCCTCCCAAAAATGCCTTCTCCTCAGAAGAAATTGGATGAGGGGTAGCGCGTTTTCCTCAGCATTGTTCTTGTTTCTGTATTCTTTGCCCCCCCTCCCTGACTCTTCCCCCGTTCTGCTTCTCTTGCCTTTGCAGAAAGTGGGGCTGAGGTTTTGGGGGTTCTTACGGTCTTCTCTGTCTCCCCCCAGATGAAAGAACCATGACAGAGAGGAAAGAGGAGAACTTCCGACGGGAAGACCCTGAACCACGAGAAATGCTTGAAGGTTCTCCAGGAAGATTGCCCAAGGATGTTTTCTTCCAAACGACAGCTGATGAAAGTAAGTGTTTTCAAGAGGAGAGGATGAGGCTATGGTGGTGGAAAGAGCCGTGAGGTCACAGCTGACTTCTGGTGGTGGGAAGGCCCACTTATGGTGGGCTTTCATGGCAAGACACCAACAGAGGTGGTTTGCCATTGCCTGCCTCTGCGAGCAACCCTGGACTTCCTTGGTGGTGGTGGGACAACCCAGCTTAGTTTCTGAGATCTGATGACATTGAGGGTGGGAGAGGTATTTAGAAGTAAGGGAAAAGGGTGAAGTATAAGAAGTAAGGGACCCATTCCCTAACTATGGGAAGGTGAGCAGTATGAAAACACAGATAAAAGGAAGCACTTCTTCACCCAAAGAATAATTCGAACAGATAAAAGGAAGTCCTTTTTCACCCAAAGAGTCATTAACATGTGGGATTCAATGTTGCAGGGAGTGGTGGCGCCTGGATTTTGGTCACTGTTCCGAGCTTGTTATTCCTGTTTGGTCCTTGAATCCGTTACATCTTCATTATGCTACATGGTAATTTACTGCTCACCCTCTACCTGTATGTATGAAGTCCAGTGTTCCCTCCAAGCTGAGTTAGTGTGAGCTAGCTCACAGTTTTTTACCCTCCGGCTCACAGGTTTTTGTCTTAGCTCAGGAAGGAGGGCTCCAGAGCAAACTAATTCATACAGCAGCCAAATCGCTCGCTCACAACTTTAATGCCAGGAGCTCACAGAGTAGAATTTTTGCTCACAGGACTCCACAGCTTAGAGGGAGCCTTGGTATGGACTTGTAAGTTCCATTGCATTGTATCTGAAGAAGCCTGCATGCACACAAAAGCTTATATCGTGAATAAAACTTTGCTGGTCTTCAAGGTGCCACTTGCCTCAAACTTTGTTCTGCTGCTTCAGGCCAACATGGCTACCCCACCTGAATCTATCTTGGTTGCAGAAATGTTTTCCCACCAACTTTTGAAGGGGTGTCCTGACAGACACGCCTTTTGCATTCTGTATTTTCCACACGAGTTGAATTACTTCAGCCCTTCTTACCATTCTAAACTGGATGCTATCCGTTGTTGGCCCAGTTCTGAGTCAAGTGATACAGGGACGGAGGTTTCATACAGTGGATTCCATTCCATTAATGAGCCATCTCTGAAGCGATCGGGCCATTTCAAACAGCACCTCGCTCTCCCCCCTGCCCTTTGTCGCCACATGCGGCGGAAAAGGGCAGGGGGAAATATTGGAAGGGCTGCAGACATTAAACTGCACACTAGAATGATTCGGAAGGCCAAAGAAGAGGTAAAAATGAAAGAAAGTTGTTTACCTCAGGAACAGCTCAACCACCCTTTGCTAACTGGACGCAAGCAGCTTTGTATGAAAAGGTAAATAAAATCTGTTAGCAGCCAGTTGCTAAAACGGTTGTTATCTGAGATGACACAAAAAATTACGTTAGCAACCGGCTACCAAAAGAGATGACAAAGGCTACCTGAAAGGGGCCTTCATTTCAGACATTTCCTGATTTGATGTTCAGCTTCTTTGAATTCACATCAAGATTCTCTTTTATTTTAACAGGCCGTGTGTGGGACGCACAGAGTGAGAATCAAGCACGTCAAGTATTGGAGGGAAGTGATACAAATGTAGAGGTGAAAGAGAACACTGGGAATCATGTTATCCCCCCAAACCAGGAGGAAAGCCAAATGGGTAAAGGGAAAGGGAAATTTGTTGGTTATCACAGTGGTGATTACCATGAAACAATTCAGGAAGGAAAGAAAAGGATTGAATGTTCTACTTGTGGGAAAACCTTTGCTAGTATATCAACCCTTAAAGTGCATTGGAATATCCACACAGGGGAGAAACCATATGACTGCTTGCAGTGTGGAAAGAGATTCAGTCAAAGCTCAGCTCTTATTGTGCATCAAAGAATCCACACAGGAGAGAAACCGTATAAATGTCTGGAATGTGGGAAGAGGTTTTGTATGAAGTCAGGCCTTAATATGCATCAGAGAACCCACACAGGAGAGAAACCGTATAAATGTCTGGAATGTGGGAAGAGGTTTTGTATGAAGTCAGGCCTTAATATGCATCAGAGAACCCACACAGGAGAGAAACCCTATAAGTGCTTGGAATGCGGAAAGAGTTTCCTTGAAAGATCAGGTCTTATTAGACATCAAAGAATTCACACGAGGGAGCGACCATGTCAATCGCTGAAGTCTGGAAAGGGCTCCAGACGGAGTGCAAACCTCATTGCACATCACAGAAAACACATGGGTGAGAAACCATATACATGTTTAGAATGTGGGAAATGCTTCATGCACAGTACAAACCTCACTAGGCATCAAAGAATACATGCGAGTGAAAAACCATATAAATGTTTGGAGTGCGGAAAGAGCTTTATGCAGAGCACAAACCTCATTGGGCATCAAAGAACCCACACAGGCGAGAAACCATACACTTGTCTGGACTGTGGAAAGAGTTTTATGCAGAGTAAAAATCTCATTCTGCATCAAAGAACCCACACAGGTGAAAAACCCTATAAATGTTCAGAATGCGGAAAGGGTTTTAGTCAGAACTCGAGCCTTACCACTCATCAAAGAATGCACACAGGGGAGAAAATATATGAATGTTCAGAATGCGGGAAGAGGTTCACACGGAACGCAAACCTCATTAAACATCAAATATTCCACACAGGAGAAAAACCATATAAATGCCTGGAATGTGGAAGGAGCTTTAGCCTGAGCAAAAGGCTTACTAACCATCAAAGGATCCACAAAGAGGTGAAACCGTTTAAATGCCTGGATTGTGGGAAAAGCTTCTGTCACAGTAGAAGTCTTAAGAGACATAAAGATGTCCAGACGGGGGAATGCAAAAAGGGCTTCAGTCACACACAAACCAAGAAGAAACCGTATCAGTGCTCAGAGTGCCGAAGTTGCTTCAGTCACAACTCAAACCTTCTCATACACCAACGAGTTCATACAGGGGAGAAGCCGTTTAGATGCCAGGAATGTGGGTTTTGCTTCAGTCAGTACTCAAACCTTACAAGACATGCAGTTATTCACACTCGAGAAAAACAATAGAAATATTCAGACTAGGGAGGAAAGCTCTTGTCTGTAAACTAACAGCTAATACAACATTCACTCAGGTAAGTTGTCTAAGATTGGGGTCTGCAACCTTTTTGAGCCTGCAGGCATCTTTGGAATTCTGACAGTGGGTGCAGTCGCAAAATGGCAGTCACAGGAGGCGGAGCCAACCACAAAATGTTGGGCTGTCACAGGGGGCAGAGTGAACCTCAAAAAGCTTGAAGACCAAGGTTATGTATTACTCTAATAGTACTTCTCCAACATTTCAGGCAGAAGCTCTGTTTAAAAAGATGTCTGCACAGCCAATCAGAAGCCCTATTGGGCAAAAGTGCCACCTGGCCCTGCCCACGGGCACCACGTTGAGGATCCCTGGTCTAGCTGCTCAGGAATGTGTGTTTGTAAATCAACTGTAAAATGTAGGGAGAGGAGAGGTTGGATTTATACCCCGCCCTTCACTACCCAAAGGTGTCTCAGAGCGACTTACAAACTCCTTCCCCTTCCCCTCCCCACAACAGACCCCCTGTGAGGTAGGTGGGGCTGAGAGAACTCTTGACAGAAACTGCTCTTCTTCAAGAACAGCTGTGCCAGAGTTATGGCTTGCCCAAGGTCATCCAGCCAGGTGCAAGTGGAGGAAGAGTGGGGAATCAAACCCGGTTCTCCCAGATTAGAGACTGCACACTTAACCACTACACCAAACTGGCTCTCGGGAGGAACATGGGTGAAAATATCTAGAAAACCTTTTTTTAAAGGAATGGCCACTGGAACAAGTAGAATCCTAACTTCACATTGTGGAGCCCACCCCAGTAAGAATATCAGCAGCAGAGAGGCTTGCTCATTCAGAATCCCCTCCAGCTCTGTGCATCTCACTCATCTCCTATGAAAACACCGGACTGCAGGGCTGACTTATCCGTTAGGCACAGTGGGCAAAGTGCCCTGGGCCCATGATACGTTAAGGGTCCCACAAAAATGTTTTAGTGTCTCATAAAATCAGAAGAAAATAAACGAAGAAGAATAAGAGATTGGATTTATACCCCGTCCTTTACTCAGAGGGGCTTACAATCTCCCTGTGAGGTAGGTGGGGCTGAGAGAGCTCTGAGAGCACTGTGACTGACCCAAGGTCTCCCAGCTGGCTTCATGTGGAGGAATGGGGAATCAAATGCGGTTCTCATAAGAACATAAGAGACGCCAATGCTGGATCAGGCCAAAGGCCCATCCAGTCCAACACTCTGTGTCACACAGTGGCCAAAAAGACCAGGTGCCATCAGGAGGTCCACCAGTGGGGCCAGGACATTAGAAGCCCTCCCACTGTTGAACCCCCCACCCCAGCACCAAATTCTCCAGATTAGAGTCCGCCGCTCTTAACCACTACACCAAACTGAACTGTTAGGGTTGAAGAAAATGTTTTAATTTTTTTCTCACATGAGAAGGAAAAAATAAAGAAATGTTAGGGTCCACAAAAATCTGTTACATTTTGCCTAAAACAGGAAAAAGCAAAATGTCAAAATATTTAAAAGTTCTATCAAAAATAACGTTTAATGTTAATATTATTATGGTGGGAAGGACCCACTAATGCAAAAGTGCCTCGGGGCCAATGAAGTGGCCGGACAGATGTCATCAGTACTGAGGAGAGCTGTGTTCATGGATGCTTTCGTATTCATATTTTTCATTCCTTACCAGTTGAACAGTTTGCTGATGTCATCAATAATGTAGATGTAAGATGAAAAGTTCAAGTGGGGACGCTATTTGTCCCCACCAACGCCTCCTGTTCTTTCACTTCATAGCAATGAAATCCACTCCTGGTCATCTTCACTCGCCATAGTTTATCAGGTGCACCTCAGAGATCCGGTTTCTCTCCGTGAGATCTTCTCTTTTCAGTGCTGCCTGAGAGATTTTGGGTGTTGTTTGCATCATGCCTCATGGTTCAAAGGGTTAGCTGAATACTGAAACTCAAGCTGTATGATGAAGAAAAAGTTATATTTTAAGAGAGCGGAAAGCATTCGTGGAGTTACAGCACGGCATTTTGGGTACTCCTCTTTCTCCTGTCCACACTCTTGCCAAGCGGATATTTTTTTAAAACACAAAAGGGGAAAATGCAAGGTCAAGCATTAGCAAAAATAAAATAAAAATGTAGACCTCTGCAATAAAGTTTTGTACAAGCTTCATTTAGTCTCAAGTTTTCTGAAATAATTCATTAACCACTTCTCTGCTGCCATACTATTGAACTCCTGTAGGAACACATGAACCTTATACTGAATCAGACTGTTGGTCCAGCAAGTTATCATCTACTCAGACTGGCAGCAGCACATCACCCACAGCCTGGTCCTTTTAGCTGGAGCTGCCAGGGATTGAACCTGGGACCTTCTGCATGCAGAGCAGATGCTCTATCACTGAGCCATGGCCCCTCCCCTTCCAGAACAGCCCTTGACATTATTATTATTATTAATAACAACTTTTATTTACATTTCTTACTGAGAGTCACAGCAAATTGTATCATGTAGGCCAATACAGTCTATAGCATAAAATACCTAATAAGCAATGTAACGGGACTAGGATTACAGCAGTCTGAAACAATGTAAGGCAGAATTGTTCAGGAGGACGGTCTTATAAAGGTAATAGGGCTATGCTAGAAGAAAACGCATCATGAAGGCACTTTTATCAAAGGAACAGGACTTTGAACTATCCCACCACGTATAGTGGAGTCATGGTAGCTCAGCGGTTAAGACGCTGAGCTGCAGACCGGCAGTTCGAGACCCTAGTGTCGCGTGACGGAGTGAGCTCCCGTCTCTGGCCCCAGCTCCTGCCAACCTAGTAGTCTGAAAGCTAGAAACTGCAAGTAGATAAATAGGTACTGCTTCGATGGGAAAGTAACAGCATTCCGTATACCTTGATGTTTAGTCATGCCAGCCACATGACCACGGAGAAGTCTTTGGACAGCGCTGGCTCTTCGCCTTGGAAACAGAGATGAGAAACCCCCCCCCCCCCAATCGTATTCGACTGGCTTTCGAGCAAGGGAAACCTTTACCACGTATAGTATGTATTAACTCTCTGCTTTATTTTATTTATTTAAATATTTTAATGCTGCCTTTCCACCAATTAGCGAACCCAAGCCAACGAACATGAAAACATTTGAAACTATTAAAAACAACACTTAAAATTATAAAACAATCCAATGAAAACTCTTAAACATACTGCATCAGAACCAGGGAAGTGGCCAGTAACCGTTACTGGGGGGGTATGCCAACTGAAACAGAGAAGTCTTTACCTGCTGGTGAAAGACACCAATAAAGGGAGATGGACGAATACTTCCTCTTGGCGAGGAAGTTCCTTGCTTTTGGTGCCATGACAAGCCCTTTCTTGGGTTGCCACCTGTCTGGCCTCAGATGGTGGGGGCAACTGAAGCAGGGCCTTTTAAAATGAACGGACTGAATGGGTCAGTTCGTATGGGAGAAGGAAGTCATCCCAGGTCATACAGGGCTTTCAAGGCCAATACCAGCACCTTGAACTGAGCCCTGGAGCAAACCGGAAGCTGGCATAGATGGAACAAGACTGAAGCCATATGGTCTCTATCAATGTTCCCTCTAAGTTGCGGAGTCTTGTGAGCAAAAATTCTGCTTTGTGAGCTACTGGCATTAAACTTGTGAGCAAGCCATTTGGCTACTGCATAAATTAGTTTGCTCTGGAGCCATCCTTCCTGAGCTAAGACGAGAATGTGTCAGCTGGAAGCTAAAAAACTGTGAGCTAGCTCATACCAACTCAGCTTAGAGGGAACACTGGTCTCTATAACCCACTCCAGTCAACATTCTGGTCCCACAGCATTCTGTACCACTTGTAGCCAGAGTTCCCTCTAAGCTGAGTTAGTATGAGCTAGCTCACAGCTTTTTAGCCTCTGGCTCGCACATTTTTATCTCAGCTCAGAAAGGATGGCTCCAGAGCAAATTAATCTCTGCAGTAGCCAAATCGCTCGCTCACAACTTTAATGCCAGTAGCTCACAAAGTAGAATTTTTGCTCACAGGACTCCACAGCTTAGCGGGAACATTGCTTGTAGCTTCTGGACAAACTTCAAGGACAGCCCCACACAAAGTGCATTGCGGTAATCTAATCTACGTGTTACCAGGGCACATTCCACAGTGGAAAGGTCCCAGGAAAGGCTGCAGCTGGGTCACCAGCTAAAGTTCGTGAAAGGCAGTCCAGGCCACCTCTGTTACCTGTTTATCTAACAGGAAGCCCAGGTCCAGGAGCACCCCCTCCCCCAAGCTAGGAACCTGCTCCTTTAGGGGGAGTGCAGCCCCGTCCAGGACAGGAGATAACCCATTTCCTGGGTCAGAACTTCCCCCTAACAGAAGCACTTTTGTTTTGTCAGGATTACGTTCCAGTTTGTTAGTCCTCACCTATTCCAAAAACGCCTCCAGGCACTTGTCCACAGTTTCCATGGCTTCCCTGGGATCGCCAGATGACCTCTCCCAGCAGTTTTACATAGATATTTTAAAGTATGGGGGGCAACATGGAACCGCTGGGAATCCTGTAGGCCAGTGGTGGTGAACCTATGGCACGGGTGCCAGAGGCGGCACTCAGAGCCCTCTCTGTGGGCACGCGTGCCATCGCCCCAGCCAGGCCCAGACCGTCATTAAAGTGTCGAATTCTCTGCCAAATAATTTTAAGTAAATGAAAGACTTTGGGATTGCTTTCCTTACTTTGTTTGGATCATCTTAAGTTAATGTATGAGTTGTTTTTTCTAAAGTAAAACCTCAGTATTCAGGTTAAACTGCCGTGTTGGCACTTTTGCGATAAATAAGGGGGTTTTGGGTCACAGTTTGGGCACTCGGTCTCTAAAAGGTTAGCCATCACTGCTGTAGGCCGAGGGGCAGAGCGGCAGTGCCCCAGCGCCACACTTTGAAACCCACCCTCAAAGGTAGGATGAGAACCACCATGGAAGAGTGCCTCCCAGTCCCAGAAGGCAATACAGTACCACACCAATGATCTTATTTGCCGAAGATTTTATGGAGGCAATGTGGGCATTCCAACTCAAGGTTTCACTGAATATTAGACCCAAATATTTGTAATTTTTACTCTGTTCTATTGGAGCAGGGGTCGGATGGGGCCGGAGCTCCGGGAGTGCCCAGCCCTGGGGGTGGGGCGGTCACATGACCAAGCCCCGCCCCCTGCTCCCAGCAGGCCTTAGTCAGTGCCACAAGGATGCCGAAGGAGGAAGGTAAGTCTGCCTACCTCCTCCTCTGCTTCCCCGGGCCCTGCTGAGGTCTGCCCCCCCCCCCATACTGTGCTTCCTGGTGCTGCGGGGAACCACGGCGCCCCGGGAGGCCTGGCAACCCCTCCCCCCG
Source organism: Gekko japonicus (assembly GCF_001447785.1). Taxonomy (NCBI): domain Eukaryota; kingdom Metazoa; phylum Chordata; class Lepidosauria; order Squamata; family Gekkonidae; genus Gekko; species Gekko japonicus. Next base: position 112,666 of record NW_015172613.1, on the reverse strand, counting down.
CTTCCCGGGGCATGGGGAACGGTGCAGAGAAGGGCAACTAAAACAATGAAGGGGATCTGAACCCCTCCCCTATGAAGAAAGATTCAAGAGGTCAGGGCTCTTTAGCTCGGAGAAACGATGACTGAGGGGTGGTATGATAAGACTGATAGCTATCTGATAGAGGTTTACAAAATCATGCATGGATAGAGAATTTAAGAGAAAGAAGTACTTGTCAGAGAACTGTAAAAAGCAGCAGAGTGCTCAAGGCTTTAACGCAGCAGAGCTGGGGCTAGGTGTGGCAAAACAGACTTACAAAGGCACACGGAGTCAGCAATGAAGAAGAAGAGAAGAGATTGGATTTATACCCTGCCCTTCACTACCTAAAGGAGTCTCAGAACGGCTTACAAACGCCTTCCCCTTCCCCACAAGGGACACCCTGTGAGGCAGGTGGGGCCGAGAGAGCTCTGACAGAAACGGCTCTTTTTCAAGAACAGCTGTGCCAGAACTAGGGCTTGCCCAAGGTCATACAGCAGCTGCAAGTGGAGGCGTGGGGAATCAAACCCGGTTCTCCCAGATTAGAGTCTCCGCACTTAACCACTACACCAAACTGGCAATTAGTCCTAAAACTAATAAGCAACTTCTACTAAAGGAAATACATGCTGGAGAGTGCAAGTAAGAGATAGGTATAGTTTACCTACTCTAACTAAATGGTGCTGGATGCTGGACGCATGTCCAGCCTCCATGGGGCAAGATAGAGACAGCATGTGCTTTTTTTTCTGTGCGTGCTAGGGAGAAGTGTGACAGAGCGGAAACAAAGGAATTTGCTATGTTTTCGAAGGCTTTCAGGGCCGGGGTTCATTAGTTGTTGTAGATTTTCCGGCCTGTATGGCCGTGGTCTTGGCATTGTAGGACCTGACGTTTCACCAGCAGCTGTGACTGGCACCCTCAGAGGTATAACACAGAAAGAGAGAGTACTCTCTGTGTCAAGGTGAGAAGGAAAATGGTAGGCAGGTAATTTATATCTACTCAGGAAGGTGGGGTAGGGCAGGGTCATTGTCTTGCTGGAGTTCCCCAGGGAACCCGTATCTTGTAGGAGTTCCCCTGGGGAAAAATATGTTAAGAGAGATCCAGCAGCCATTACAAAAAGGGAAAGACAGCATACCTTGTTCTAGAACAGAGTGCACATAGAGAACAACTAACCTCAGGAGCACAGGGCTTTCCAAAGTGTCATCCTGACATCAGACTCCTCCACTCTCTTTCGGGTCTTGCTTTGTGTGTCCGAAGCCGAACGATGTCCTTGAAGCAACCATGTCCTTACGAACTTTGTTGGGTCAAAGAGTTTCAGAGGAGGTCCAACAATTCTTATAAACAATAAGGATGTTATCGTTTTGACCTTCAAGGAGGACCTTTCTGGGGTGACAATCAAGTTCATCTCGGAAAATCCCCTTTCGCACTCGCTGGAGGAAACAGCAACAGTATTGAGAATGCGGCGGATTGAAGACAGTTCCTCGGACATTTCTTCTCCGTATTTCAGATGCTCTCTGAAGGCCCGAATGGCTTTTCTCTCATTCAGCTGAAACCTTCTTGCCAATCGGCTTATTTCTCCTTCCCCATAGAGAATGCGGTCACTGGAGTTTGCTGGCCAGTTCTTAGACTCCAGAACGCTTCCACATCTTGACAGTTCTGCGTCGTCTTTTGAAAGCAGTCTTTTTTGAAGAAGTTTCTTAAGTTGCTCATAAAATGCAACTGGGGAGATGGGTGGCTCATCAGTTCTATCTCTTCTATGCAACTGGACACCCTTAAATTGCAGCTTTCCTGTTGCCTCAAGTGCTTCTGTATAGTAAGGACCTGGAGCAGTGCCTCTCTTCCCGCATATTTCAACGAGACTCTCAATCTTGCTTTGGGCTGTGTACAGATCAGCAGTTCTCTCCTGCAGATCGACCCTTAATTCTGAGAGCTCTTGCAAAGCATCAGAAAGCAATCCGAGGTCCAACACGAATTCTGCCGATGTAATCTTTTCCAGAAGACTTTCATAGGCGCGCTTCTCCTTTCTATCTCGACCACTCGCAGTTTTACCTTTTTCAAAATGAAGCACTAGGGCTTCGTAATCCTTCCAGACGGCCATCACAGTTCTGTAACGAGAGGCGACCCATCTTGAAGACAGGATCCTTCCAATTTTCGAAATCTCCACCTCTAACGTGGCCGCACGTGCCTTGAGCTCCCCTGCATTTTTGGGAGACGAGCGGTACAGGACATATAACTTGTCGATAAAACTCTTAAATCGATTGACGCCACACACCTCTTTCACGGCATCGTGGACGGATAATTCCAGCCTATGGCTAGCACAAGGCCATACAATGATGGAAGGGAATCTGTCTTTGAAAAGTTTTGCGACTCCTTCATGGGACCCCATCGTCATCGCAGCCCCATCACAAGTCAACGAAACCAAACTTTCCTTCAAGACTTCCTCAGTGATCCTTAGTGACTCAAGGGCAGACATCAGACTTTTGAATATCCCATCTGCCGTCACGTCGTCCAGCTCTATCAAGCTAATGAAGTGATCCACAGGGTCCTCCATGCGCACCTTTTCAATGTAGGCGCGGAGATACACTATCAGTACAGATTCCCGACCCACGGTAGTCGATTCATCAAGGATCAATGAAAGTTTACTCTTGGAGTCAAGAATCTTCTCGATCAGTGTGCTTCTCATTTCGCTGCCAATGTGGTCCACAATGTGTGCACAAGAAGCAGCCGAGTGCAAAATTGTCCCCACATCAACGCCGTTTAATTCTAGCAAGTCAATGTCAGCCTCAAAATCACTAAAAGGCTGGTTCTTCCTAGCCACGTTATAGGCTGTACGGAATACTTTCTTGGTGATTTTCACCTCTCTTTCTTGAGCCCACAAACACACCGCTTTTGATTCTTCCCTGGCTTCGGCTGTGATTCTGACGGCAGCTTTATGACCCGCACTTTCTCTGTGTTCAAAAATCTTTTTCCTGAGAGATGTTAGCTGCTGTTTCCTCAATTCTCCATTAAATGACACCTCACCGCGTATCCACTCTTTAGAAAGGCGCATGCCCACAGTCGTCTTCTCGGTCTCCGAGGCGCCGACATTTTTACACACCGAACAACCTAACTTGCCAGCGTTGAAAAATAACCAGTCATTTTTCTGGAGATGATCATTCTTCTGCTCTACAGTCCAACACGTGGGCCAGAAGCACTCACTGGCTGCAGAGGCAGAAATGGGCTGTCCTGACTCGCCAGTCGACGGGTTTTCAAGTTCCATACCTGGATTACTGTCAGGAGTTGACATTCCGTCTGGATTGCTTGAGGATTCCCCTGATGCTGAGGGACAATCTTCAATCACTTCACGTTTCGCTGGGGTCACGGCAAAGTAGTCCGAAATGCTCTTCCTTTTCATGGTGGGTAGACGACTTTTAAAATGTTGCTAACCTGCAAAAGGATGATGATAGTTAAGCACAACCATGGCATTATGGAACTGGAACTCTTCCCATAACATAGCCCCTAAGACCAATATAGTTTTCAAAAAGGTATCTGCAGAACTTTTTTATACGTATCTGCCAACTTTACACTTTGACTAAAGACACCTTAGGTTTCCTTTGCTCTTGCAGGGAAGCTACCCTACGAGAAGCATGAAAACACAGATCAAGTTAGTATTGCTATTTATTTTTGCGATAGTTGCTATACAAAGCCTCCTGGGTTCAGCTTTTTAAAGTCCAGTTTTCTTAGGAGGGCAAATTAGCAGCGACCTTTGCTATATACGAGTGGGGTTAGTTTGTTTTGTAAAAGGAAGTTACGTTCTTATCACACCAATGTACCTGTATAGTTACATGAAAAATACATTATTGCAAAAAAAAAAAAAAAAAACTGTTCAAATAAATGATCTACTTGTACGAACAGTGTGACATTAGAGAATGGGACTTGTGCAAGATCGCAGCTTTTTTAATATAGGCAAACACTCCGGCAAGTGGTACACATTCTGCATGCTCCATGTTTCAGAGGGCTAGCAGATCTATTATCTGGAAAAGACATCCTCCCTTCTCTAGTAAATTATGACAAACCTGACCCCTTGAGAGAGAGGTGTGACTAAAACAGAGTTACACACATGACACGTATAATAATAAAAGTGGAGACCCACAAGAAACTTGCAGGATGGTTATCCCATTCCTCACACCCTTGGTTCCTCCCCCTGCCTCTCTTCCACTCTTTCTCCCTTCTGCCCCCCTTTCTTTCTCTCTCTCTCTCTCTCCTCCATGTATGTTACTTCCTCTCTCTTTCTGACCCGTCATCGTTCTCTTTGTTTTTCTGCCTCCCCACCTCATCACTCTTTCTCTCTCTCTCTTTCTACCCCCCCTCCATCACTCTCCCTTTCTGCCCCCATCACTCTCCCAGCCTCCTGCCTGCTTCCTCTCCCCACCACAGCAACAGTGGCAGCGTTCTGGGAATAGAGATGTGAAGGCCCGGAAAAACCCCGGAAAAATTGAAAAAAGAAAAGAAAAATGGTTATGGAACGTTTTATTTTAACATGATGAATAAAATATTTTAAGACAAGGTGTTCAAATATTTTCCAAATCATTTCTAATATATATATATATATATATGGTATCAGATTGATCTAATTTCTGTGCACT
>NW_015172613.1:107803-107937 GCF_001447785.1 Gekko japonicus | reverse complement strand
TTGTCAGAAGAAAATAAAAAGTTTCAGTTTTGTTTTTACATGTGGGTGGGTATTCTGTTTGTAATAATTGTTTGGATCCACTATATTTTTAATATGCTAGCTGTGAGAATTTCATGCCAAGTAAAAATGCCCAT
>NW_015172613.1:105635-106467 GCF_001447785.1 Gekko japonicus | reverse complement strand
ATTTATACACCGGCCTTCACTCTGAGTCTCAGAGCGGCTTACAAGCTCCTTTCCCGTCCCCCCCCCACAACAGACACCCTATGAGGTGGGTGGGGCTGAGAGACCTCTGACACAAACGGCTCTTTCAAGAGCCAGGAAAGCCCCCCCCCCCAAGTGTTCCAATCTCTCACCATTGATGCCTAGAGTTAGATCCCTGCAGAGGCCATTTCAAAAGTTATTTTTTGGAGCGGGATTCAACCGTCCCTGAAGTGATTTTTTAAAAAACTTTTTGGATTTTTCTGCAGGCCCAGGTAGTTTCCTGACTATGTAGGAAGAGCTATTTGGGGAGAGTGAGCCCTCTGTTGGCAGAAATAAGTATCCACACAAAAAGCCCCTCTGGAAATTAGAATATAGGGGAACCTGTGATACTCATGGGGGGGGGGGGCTCCATGTGGAGGAGAAGGAAGCAGCAGGTGAGCCCTCTCCCGAGCAAACCCGTGGTGAGCCCTGAGCGGCTCCCAACCCCCTGGCCCGCCAAGCCTCCCCCCCATAGCCAGAGAGTTCTCTGCACATGTGCAGGGAATGCTCTTTTACTTTAGGGGGGATCTAAGTATCCCCCATAAAGTTTTAAAAACTTTTCAGATTTTTCTGCACAAGTGTGCAGGAAAATCTCTCTGCCCCCCAAAGTACCCCGGATGTGCAGATTTAGATAGCCGCCATTATTATAAAGACTAAATAATATTAAATACATAACCAAGTTGATACATACAACGGGTATGTAGACTGACTGGACAATCCCCTTAAACATCAATATCCAGATTTGGACTGTTTTGGATTGCTAGCTATTGGGGGG
>NW_015172613.1:105294-105620 GCF_001447785.1 Gekko japonicus | reverse complement strand
ACACCACAGATCTGCACCCGCAGAAGAGGGAGAGCTTGTACCTGAATACAACTTGGCTCTTAAAAGGTGCCACCGGACTGTTTTGAATTGCTAGCAATTGGGGGGGGCGACACGCGCAGATCTGAGCTTGTACCTGAATAAAACTTGCTCTTGCTAGCGATGGGGCGGGGGAATCGTGCAAATCATCGCTTCCAGAGGAGAAAGGGCTCCCACCCGCCGCGTGCGCGCAGGGCGAGGTGCGCACGCCGGTCCGAGAGGCGGCGGGAGGTCTCTCTCGAGCCGCTCGCCCAGGGCGCCCCGCCCCCGACCACGAGGGGCTCCGGCGG
>NW_015172613.1:103161-105180 GCF_001447785.1 Gekko japonicus | reverse complement strand
CGTCGCTCCCCCTCGTGTGCCGTCGGCCAGGCAGCGCCGCTGGAGGAGAGGAAGCGCCGCCTCCTGGGCGGGGGGGGGGGTCTACGCAGCCAGGGTCGATGTCTTTCGGGATTGGCTGATTCGATCTCCGCGCGGTCCAAGGGGACTCTCCAAGGAGCGTCTTCTCCGGCGCTCTGATTGGAAAGCGTCTATTTATTTATTTATTTTATTATGTATTAATTAGACTTTTACCCCGCCCTCCCGCCGAAGCGGCTCAGGGCGGCTTACAATAGTTAAAATTAAAACCAGTATAAGAGTGAATACAACATCACATCTAAAAGAAGACAATCAATAAAATAGCCAAATATAACTTATTAAAATTAAAATTACAGTTTAAGCATGGCGGCCATCCATTATATAGTGCAAGAACGATCAATGTGATCTGGGCTATTAAACGCTTAGGCGCTCGGCCTTCCTTTGGTGACTTGATCCGGGTTTACAAGATTATGCATGGGAGGGAGCAGGTCGAGAAAGAAGTCTCCCCCCCCCCTTCTCACAGTACAAGAACTCGGGTGGGCACTCCATGAAATTGCTGAGCGGTCGGGTTAGAAAGGAGAAAAGGAAGTCCTTCTTCACCCAAAGGGTGATTAACACATGGAACTCACGGCCACAGGAGGTGGCAGCAGCTACAAGCATGTACGGCTTCAAGAGGGAACTGGATAAGAAATTTTGGGGAAAAAATGCTAAAATCCTTACAAAAATAAATATGCCCCTAGAGCCAGAAAATTGGCTACTTAATATGATACCGGAAAACATTAAATCACATACACAGATAATTGTATATATCTTTATGGCAGCCAGAATTCTGATAGCAAGATGCTGGAAATCCAAAAGAATACCATCTATAATAGAACTTAAAAACATGTTGCTGGGAATAGCTGAAATGGATAAGTTAAATAGAACGCTACAAAATAAACCAGAGGAACTTTTTTGGGACAGATGGGAATTATTTTATGACTGGCTGAAGATGAAAAAAATAAATTAAAACTGAGTAGTTGTTTTTTTTGCTAGTATGATATAAAAGTTGTTAAATGTGGAAGACGTAATAGTATTATAAGTTGTAACTGAATTCTAAAGTGATATGATGTTAACTTTTGTTTATGGTGGGAAATGAAAATAAATTTCAAAAAAAGAAAAGAAAAAAGAGGGAACTGGATAAACCCATGGAGCAGAGGTTCATTCATCAGTGGCCATTAGCCACAAGGTATAGATAGGGTCTCTCAGCCTGGGGCAAGTGATGCTCTGTATTCTTGGTGCTTGGGGGGGGGGGGCAACAGGGGGGGGGCTTCTAGGGTCCTGGCCCCACTGGGGGACCTCCTGATGGCACCTGGGGTTTTTTGGTCACTGTGTGATACAGTGTTGACCTGGATGAGCCACTGGCCTGATCCAACATGACCTTCTCTTATGTTCTTATGGTCCAACCCTCGCAGCCATACATTACTACTGGGAGAGCTGGGACGAGTAACTCGCCTTTCACTCTTTCTGAAGAAGTGTTGCGTGCACATGAAAGCCTGTCCCTCGAATAAAACAGTTCAGTGTGTCTGGGCGCATGCACGCAAAAAAGCGTATACCCAGAATTAAACTTGGTTGGTCTCAAGGGTGGGTGCCGCTGGACTAGGATTGTGTTCACACACACACACCCTTTCCAAATAACGGAAGTTTTGAAATCATTCCTCTCGGAGGATTAGCGAGACACGGCTGCAGTCCTAGACTGGCGTTTAGGGGGAGGGAGTGGGGGAAATTAGCCGCGAAAGTCATTTCTTCCGGGTCCTGTCCAAGCTAAGGCAGCTTCTGTTTGATGCTTCGGAGGCTGGGAGGGAGCTGGTGAGTTCAAAGGGGGGAGGGATGGAAAAAGAGGGCAATTTGGAGCGGGAGGGGGTGTGTGCAAGACTAAAGGCGGAGATAAAGGCGAAGAAGAAAGGCAGGCAGCTGCAGAACTGCAGGGAGGGGGGGGGGAACCGATACCCCCCCCCTTCCCGA
>NW_015172613.1:96749-103095 GCF_001447785.1 Gekko japonicus | reverse complement strand
GGGGGAAGGAGGGAGAGGAGAGCGGAGGGGGGGGGGGCTAAAGACAGAGTAGTGACCGGTGGGGCTCCCCCAGGAGAAGGCGCATTTAGGGTCCAATCCTGCCAAGAACAAAGAGGCATTAAGATCCTCACAGCATGAAAGAATCGCCCCTCCCCTTGCATATTTTTTTTAAAACAATTTTATTGTCAGGATATAACAACAAGTCAAATATTAAACCATTTCACCATTCATAATATATCCCTTTTCCCTATCACCCTCCCTCCCCTGCTTTAGGCTTTCCGCACCCCCACCATGTCCCGTTCTCTTGTTCTTTCCCTCCTCTTAAACAATACTTAAAAGTTCACAGTTTCTTTTACTACCTTTTTCGTAATTTTCAACCTTATACGTAACATTTTCTATAGTTATCTTCTTTCCAACATATCTGTAATCTATTCTTAATAATTATTAAAGCAAAACAAATTATTCTTAACATCCCAGTGGTTCTCTAAATAATCTTTGAAGTCCTTCCAACCTGCAAAAAATCCTTCATCTTCTTTGTTATTTAGTTTTCCCCTTGCGTATTTTTTTTTAACATGCAGCCTAAAAGCTTGGTTGTGTTATTTTGGTTGGGTTTCATAACAGATGCCATGGGATATTTGTATCATTTATTTTGCCTCTTGCTTTGGATCAGTTGGCTCTTTATTTGTGTGTCTGTGTGTGTGTGTGGGGGGGTGATAGAGCAAGATGGGAACCCCGCCGTTTTTGTCTGTAGCAGGGGAAAAGAACAAGAGTCCAGGAGCACCTTGAAGACTTAACAAAATTTGTGGCAGGAACATGAGCTTTTGTGAGTCACTGCTCACTTCTTCAGATACCACAAGGTTGATGGATTCCCATTCTGCTAAATATGGTACTTTCCATGGAGATAGATCAAGGTGGGTAGTCCTATTAGTCTGTCCATAGCAGTAGAAGAGACCAAGAGTCCAGTAGCACCTTAAAGAGACGAACAAAATTCATGTGGTAGCAGCAGCTAAAATCTTATATGCAACTTTTTGAAACTTCCAACAATACCCTCTGAACAAGACCTAATAATGAAAAAGAAGAAGAAGTGATTGGATTTATACCCCGCCCTTCACTCGGAGTCTCAGAGCGGCTTACAAACTCCTTTCCCTTCCCCTCCCCACAACAGACACCCTGTGAGGTGGGTGGGGCTGAGAGGGCTCTGACACAAACTGCTCTTTTCCAAGGACAGCTGTACCAGAGCTTGTGACAGACCCAAGGCCACCCAGCCAGGTGCAAGTGGAGGAGTGGGGGATCAAACCCGGTTCTCCCAGATTAGAGTCCGCACACTTAACCACTACACCAAACTGACTCTCCATGGAAAGTGCGGAAATAGACAAACTCACTTTGATTTTAAAAGGGCAGATGGAAGAAGACTTTGTTGGACTATGGAGTCCTTTTTACGATTTGATAAGAAAGAAATATAAAGATATGAATTCTTTGATATAATACAAAGTAGCCTTTATGAACTTCTAAAATTTCACAGACAGAAATGATATGTGGAGAAGAGTTACATGCAGAAGACTTGTTATTTTGTTTCTCCTTTCCCCCCTTACCCCTGTATACCCAAAAACCTAATAAAGTGTATTAAAAAAAAAAGACTAACAAAATTTGAAGCAGGGTATGAGCTGAGATTTTCTTTGTCTTTTAAGGTGCTACTGGACTCTTGCTTATGTTATGTTCATGAATTTAACTGATTAAGGGGGAGGCGGTGCAGGTGTGAGGAAAAGAATCAGAGATGAGTCACTCTGATAACCATATGATACAGGAAGTTTCCTTATACCAAATCAGACCACTGGTCCATCAAGGGTCAGTATTGTCTACTCAAACCGGCAGGGGCTCTCCAGGGTCTCAGGCAGAGGTCTTTCACTTCACCCACTGCCTGGCCCTTTTAGCTGGAGATGTCGGGGATTGAACCTGGGACCTTCTGCATGCAAAGCAGATGCTCTTCCACTGAGCCATGGCCCCTCCCCATCCAAAAGAGCCCTCAACATTATTATTATTATTATTATTAACTTTATTTTTAATAGTTCACATTTCTTACAGAGACTCACAGCAGATTGAATAAACATGCGTAGTAAATAAGCACAGTGTAGGCTAATGCAATCAGTAGGATGAAACCTCTAATAAGCAATGTAATAGGACTAGGATTACAGCAGTCTGAAACAATGTAAGGCAGAATTGTTCAGGAGGACAGTCTTATAAAGGTGATAGGGCTATTTTAGGACTTCCGTGTCAGCAGGATTCAACAATTTTTCTACTGAATCAAGTATGAAGCCCATCTTCTTTTTCCCTTTAGGAAATAATTTGTCCCGGTCTGGAGGTTTTTCTCCATGAGGACTCTGTTTAAGCTTGTTGTAAATGACAACACAAAGACTGTAACGCAATTTGTGAATTGCTTTAATTAGTCATTGTCGTATGGTTTGCACTACAATTTATTATTATTATACGATATGATATATAAAAATATAATGAATCTATGGGTTTTGATTAGTATGTTTGTCATGGTTTCATTTCCATTTGCTATATATTTTTCCGTGATTCTGTCTCATTTTGTATTTTCCATTTAGCTGGCAGCAGTGGCTGAAACCAGGAGCTGCTCTGGCCGCAGAGCTGTTCCCAGACACAGAAAGCCTCTCTGGCTGAGCCCAAAGAATTCATAAAATCCACTAGTGACGATTGATATTTTAAAACTGGTGGTAGGCAGAAGAACTCATCAAAGGTTGTCATGAATAAAACTGTGTTCAGCTGCCTCCTAAAGATTGAGTTCGGAGGGGCTGGGCAGACTTCTCCGGAGAGGTTGTTCCATAACCCTGGAGCTGCCGCTAAAAATGCCATCTCTCGTGTTCCTGGCACAAGCTTCTTTGGTCGAAGGGAACGACAAAGAGGGCCTTTCCCTGTGATTTTAGGTCCTAGGCCGCAACATACGGGAGAAGACAGTCCGTTACACTATCCCAGTCCCAAGCCATGTACAGCTTTAAGAACACAGGAGGAGCCCTGCTGAATCAGACCAAAAGTTCATCCAGGCAAGCATCCTTTCTCACAGAGTGGCCAACCAGTTCCTTGGGATGGCCAGCAACAGGGCACAGAGGCCGAGGCCTTCATAAGAACATCAGAAGAGCCCTGCTGGATCAGACCAGTGGCCTATCTAGTCTAGCATCCTGTCTCACACAATGGCCAACCAGTTCTTCTGGACAGCCAACAACAGGGCATAGAGGCCGTGGCCTTCATAAGAACATCAGAAGAGCCCAGCTGGATCAGACCAGTGGTCCATTTAGTCCAGCATCCCCTTTCACACACTGGCCAACCAGTTCTGTTACACGGCCAGCAACAGGGCATAGAGGCCACGGTCTTCATAAGACCATAAGAAGAGTCCTGCTGGGTCAGACAGATGGTCTAGTCTAGCTTCCCATCTCACATAGCGGCCAAGAAGTTCCACTAGATGTCTAACAACAGGGCATAGAGGCCGAGGCCTTCCCCTGATGTTGCCTCCTGGCTCTAGTATTCAGAGGATTAGTGCCTCTGAATGTGGAGGTTCACCTCAGCCACCATGGCTAGTAGCCATTGGTAGACTTCTCCTCCATGAATCTATCGAATCCCCTTTTCAGGCTGTTTCTTCTTGTGGCCATCACTACGTCCTCTGGCAGTGATTTCCTTATTTTAATCACTCTCTGTGTAAATTAGTATTTCCTGTTGTCCGTTCTGAACCTGCTGCCCATCAGCTTCAATGGATGCCTTGAATTCTACTATTTTGGGAGAGGGAGAAAAATTTCCCTTTGTCAGCTCTCCTCATCCCATGCATAATTTCATAAGCCTATATCATGCCCCTCCTTAGTTGTCTCTCTTCTAAACCTTTAAATCTTTCGTACCTCCTACATAAAGGTTTGCCGAATGAGGGCGAAATGCATTGCCTTTGACTCAGTAGACTTATACTGGAGCGAACCTGCATTGTAAGTTGCGATGTAAACATGTTGTCATTCGTAAAAGTATATGACGGCAGAAAATGTTTTTAGTCTTTAAATCCCGCCCTCTTTTTTTGGTTGAAACCCACATAACACACCTATTTCTCAGGTGAAATTTCTTGAATATTCATTTCTTTTAGAAAGTCTTACAACCCAAGGAAGGGAACAGAGGTCTTTCTGTAAGTAATTCCTCTATGCAAGCAGTGCCATCTCCATTGGTCTTTTATAAAGGTGGCATACTGGAATGTTTTACCTTTTCTAGTTTTCTCACCTTCACATTGGAAATCCTTGTAAGCCTAGCTCAGAATGCCCGTGATTTGTGGGAACGTCTTATGCCCCGTGGGGGTCTGTGTGAAAGAGCTTTGTATTTATTTATTTATTTATTTAGACTTATACCCCGCCCTGCCAGCCAAGGCCAGCTCAGGGCGGTTTACAACAGAATAAAACACACTCATAAATTTAAATAATATCAGGGCTTTTTTTGTAGAAAAAGTCCAGCAGGAACTCATTAGCATAATAGGTCACACCCAGCAGCAGAAACTCATTAGCATATTAGGCCACAACCCTGACTACACCGCTCATTAGCATATTAGGCCACATTCCCATGTTACCAGAAGTGTGCTCATCCAGCCACACCCACCTTTTGCTTCTTATTCTGTTTACCTTGTTTGTTGTCAAAACCCAGGGCTTTTCCTGTAGCAGGAACTCCTTTGCATGTTAGGCCACACACCCCTAATGTAGCCAGTCCCAATGAGTTTCTGCTGTTGGGTGTGGCCTATTATGCTAATGAGCTCCTGCTGGGTGTGGCCAACTTGGGAGCCAGCCGGAACTCCATTCCTGTGCATTCCTTCCCAAAATAGCCCTGAATAATCCTAAAAACAGATAAAACATTTCGACATTTAAAACATTTTAAAGTGCTAGCATTTCATAACATTAATAAATTATTAAATTATGGCAGCTCCTTTCGTCGTAGTGGTTAGCCCATTGATCTAATCTTGTGCAGCCAGCAGAGGCTGTTCTTATGGCTTCAGGGAACATGGGTCTTTATCGGGGTGGCTCCTAATTAAATGCCTGGCGGAAGAGCTCCGTCTTGCAGGCCCTGCGGAACGGCATAAAGGCCCGCAGAGCCCTGATCTCTGGGAGGTACTTCCTGGTTGTTTCTATCTAGAGAGGCCAGGGATTGGACCTGCGACCTTCTGTGTGCAAAACTGATGCTCTGCCACTGAGCAACAGCCCCATCAATAATAACAAAGTGCTGTGATCTCACAACCGACTTGTGGAGACAGAGTTGGTTTGCCATTGCCTGCCTCTGCATAGCACACCTGGACTTCCCAGGTGGTCTCCCATCTAGGTACTAACCCGGGTTCTAAGTATTAACTAACCCTGCTTAACTTCTGAGCACTGACGAGCTCAGAGTAGACAGGGCTCTTCCGGCTGCTTTGGTGCATCCCTTCTGAGAATTCCTTCTCTTCAGAAGAAACTGGATGAAGTGTGGTGGGTTTTCTCAGCATTGATCTTGCTTCAGTATCCTCTGCCCGCCCCCCCCTTTCTTCTTTTTGGCATCTCCGGCCTTGTTGAAAGCAGTACTGAGCTTTTGGGGGTTCTTACAGTCTTCTTTGCCTCCCTCCAGTTGAAAGGACCATGACAGAGATGAAAGATGAGACCTTTGAACAGGAAGGCCTTGAGCCAGGAGGAATGCTTGAGGGTTCTCCGGGAAGATTGCCCAAGGATGCGTTCTTCCAAACGATGTCTGATAAAGGTGAGTATCTTTCTAAATGGGAGGATAAGAACAGAAGAAGAGCCCTGCTGGATCAGACAAATGGTCCATCTAGTCCAGCATCCTGTCTCACACAGTGGCCAACCAGCCCCTCTAGTGGTCCAACAACAGGGCATAGAGGCTGAGGGTCTGATCCAGCAGGGCTCTTTTTATTTATCTGTTTGTTTCTTCACGTTTATAGCCCGCCCTTTCCAGAGGCAGGCTGAGGGCAGGTAACAACACTTCATTTATACAAAATACAATAAAATCAAATTTAAAACATCATCATAAATATCAGAGGTCATTTTGGGGGGGATCGCGGGGGATCGCAGTTCCCCCGGGTGAGGTACGGGGGGCGGGGTACATGACAAAGCCCCACCCCCGCTTCCAGCCGCCCCGCTTCCGACCCTCATTCAGCCAGGAGGAGGCAGGAGAAGAGGGAGGGTAAGTTGCTTCCTCCCTGCCTCTCCCCACCCCTGCCTGCCTGGGGCCAGGGAGGGCCTTCCGCGGGGCTTCCTTGCACTTCTGCCGGCCTTGCAGGTCCACCGCCGGGCCCCTCATGGGGCTCGGCAGTGGAGCTGCAAGGCCGGCG
>NW_015172613.1:86575-96272 GCF_001447785.1 Gekko japonicus | reverse complement strand
TAAGCTGTGGAGTCCTGTGAGCAAAGATTCTACTTTGTCAGCTACTGGTATTAAAGTTGTGAGCGAGCAGTTTTGGCTGCTGCATAAATTAGTTTGCTCTGGAGCCCATCCTTCCTGAGCTCAGACGAAAATGTGCGAGCCGGAGGCTAAAAACCTGTGAGCTGGCTCACACTAACTCAGAGGGAACACTGCTGGTGACCAATGCAATTGGCGGAGGACCTGCCAAACGTGAGCCCGCACAGGTGTTGCCATTAGCAGGCGCGCCACTGCATTTTGCACCAGCTGTAATTACCGGGTCAGCCTCAAGGGTAGAAAAGAAGAGAAGAGATTGGATTTATACCCCGCCCTTCACTACCCAGGGGAGTCTCAAAGCGGCTTACAGTCTCCTTTCCCTTCCCCTCCCCACAACAGACACCCCATGAGCAATGCTCCCTCTAAGCTGTGGAGTCTTGTGAGTGAAAATCCTACTTTGTGAGCTACTGGCATTAAAGTTGTGTGTGAATGATTTGGCTGTTGCATAAATTAGTTTGCTCTGGAGCTATCCTTCCTGAGCTCAGACAAAAATGTGTGAGCTGGAGGCTGAAGAACTGTGAGCTAGCTCACACTAGCTCAGCTTAGAGGACAGACACCCTGTGAGGTAGGTGGGGCTGAGAGAGCTCTGACAGAAACTGCTCTTTTTCAAGAACAGCTCTTATCAGAACTACGGCTTGCCCAAGGTCATCCAGCCAGGTGCAAGTGGAGGAGTAGGGAATCAAACCCGGTTCTCCCAGATTAGATCCCCACGCACTTAACCACTACACCAAACTCTATGCAGGGTAAGCCTGCGTAGAGCGCATTACAGTAGTCAAGCCTGGAAGTGACTATTGCGTGGGTCACTGTAGCCAAGTCTTGGGGGGAGAGATAGGGTTTCAGCAACCTAATCTGCTGAAGATGGAAAAAGGCAGATTGGGCAGCTACAGTAACCTGGGCCTCCATGGAAACAGAGGCATCCAGTGTCACTCACAGACTCCTCACCTTCTGGGCCGGCACCAAAGGTGCCCCTTGCAGCAAGGGGAGCCTGATACCCAGGGCTATTTTTGGGCAGGAACACACAGGAACGGAGTTCCGGCTGGCTCCCAAGTTGGCCACGCCCAGCAGGAACTCATTAGCATAATCGGCCACACCCAACAGCAGGAACTCATTAGGATTGGCTACATTAGGGGTGTGTGGCCTAACATTCAAAGGAGTTCCTGCTACAAAAAGGCCCTGGGTTTTGACAACAAACAAGGTAAACAGAATAAGAAGCAAAAGGTGGGTGTGGCTGGATAACCACACTTCTGGTAACATGGGGGTGCGTCCTAATGTGCTAATGAGCTGTGCTGTCAGGGGTGTGGCCTAATATGCTAATGAGTTTCTTGTGTTGGGTGTAGCCTATTATGCGAATGAGTTCCTGCTGGGCTTTTTCTACAAAAAGAGCCCTGCAGTGATACCCATATCCCTTCCCTTCCGACTCAGGTACAGGACCGCCATCTTTGATGGATTTAGCTTCAACCGACTCTGCCACAACCATCCAGCCACAGCCTTCGAAGCCTCGGCCAAGTTATCGGGGCGGAGAACGGATGGCCTTCCAATAACAGAGCTGGGCGTCATCTGCGTATTGATGGCAACCCAGCCCATACCTCTGGACCAACTGGGCAAGGGGGCGCATATAGATGTTAAATAGCATGGGCGAGAGGATGGCCCCCTGCGGCACTCCACAGTCCAGTGGGTATCTTATGTTCTAAAGTATTCAAATTGCTTGATGTGAGACATTTCCTGATACGTTGTTCCATTTAATTTATATCAGGATTCTCTGTTGCAGCAGGAGATGTATGGGACACAGCTAATGAGAATGGAACCCATCAAATATTGGAGGAAAGTGATACGAATCTAGAGCTGAAAGAGAACTCTGGGAATCATGATGTCTCCAAAAAGCAGGAGCGAAACCAGCTCGATAAAGGTCGCAGTAAATCCATTCCTTACCGTAGTGGTAACTACTACGAAGCAGTTCAGGATGGCAAGAGAAGGACGGAATGCTCTAGATGCGCGAAAAGCTTTGCTAGCATAGCAACCCTTAAAGCACACTGGAATATCCACACAGGGGAGAAACCGTACGACTGCCTGCAGTGTGGAAAGAGATTCAGTCAAAGCTCGGCCCTTAAGGTGCATCAAAGAACCCACACAGGGGAGAAACCATATAAATGTTTGGACTGTGGAAAGAGCTTTATTCTGAAGTCAAGCCTTACTATGCATCAAAGAACTCACACCGGAGAGAAACCATATAAGTGTTTTGAATGTGGAAAGGCATTCGCTTACAGTACCTACCTCATTGTGCATCAAAGAATCCACACAGGAGAAAAACCTTATAAGTGTTTTGAATGCGGAAAGGCATTCGCATACAGTACCTACCTCATTGTGCATCAAAGAATCCACACAGGAGAAAAACCATATAAATGTCTGGAATGTGGGAAGAGGTTTTGTATGAAGTCAAACCTTACTGTTCATCAAAGAACCCACACGGGAGAGAAACGGTTTAAGTGTTTAGAGTGTGGAAAGAGGTTTCCTGAAAGGTCACATCTCATTAGACATCAAGCAATTCATGTAAGGGAGCGAACATTTCATTTCCACAAGTCTGGAAAGGGCTTCAGGCAGAGCGTACAACAAAGAAACCACAAGGGTGAAAAAATGTATAAATGTTTGGAATGTGGAAAGAGCTTTGTGCAAAGTACAAATTTCATTAGACATCAAGTAACCCACACAAGCGAGAAACCATATACATGCGTAGAATGTGGGAAGAGTTTTTTGCAAAGCACAAACCTCATCATTCATCAAAGAACCCACACGGGTGAGAAACCATATACGTGTCTGGAATGTGGAAAGAGATTTACGCAGACCTCAAGCCTTGCTATCCATCGAAGAATACACACGGGAGATAAATTATACGAATGTCTGGAATGTGGAAAAAAGTTCACAACAAAGGCAAACTACATTAAACACCAACTACTCCACGCAGGGGAGAAACCATATAAATGCCTGGAATGCGGAAGGAGCTTTAGCTTGAGCAAAAGACTTACTGACCATCAAAGAACCCACAAAGAGGTGAAGCCCTTTAAATGCTTAGATTGTGGAAAAAGCTTCTGTCACAGCATAAGTCTGAAGAGACATAAAAACGTGCAGACAGGGGAATGTAAAAAGGGCTTTAGTCAGATACAGAATGATAAAAAAACCAAGAAGAAACCATATCAATGCCTGGAG
Organism: Gekko japonicus; assembly: GCF_001447785.1. Taxonomy (NCBI): domain Eukaryota; kingdom Metazoa; phylum Chordata; class Lepidosauria; order Squamata; family Gekkonidae; genus Gekko; species Gekko japonicus. Next base: position 92,999 of record NW_015172613.1, on the reverse strand, counting down.
TGCCGAAGTTGCTTCAGCCACAACTCAAACCTTGTTAGACATCAACTCATCCACACAGGGGAGAAGCCATTTAAATGCCAGGAATGTGGATCTGGCTTCAGCCAGCACTCAAACCTTATGAGACATGTGCTTGTTCACACTAGGGAAAAACAATAGATATGCTTAGCCTTGGGGGAAGCTCTTGTCCGTGAATAAAGTTTTCATGTGGGTAGGTTGTCTAAATGCTTAGGCTGTTTGGGAGCTTGCGTGATAAATCAAGTGTAAAATGTGAGAATTAGCATCAGAGACTATATCTATAAATGTTTTAGTATGGACAGGGCACTGGAGTGAGTTGAATCCTCACTTCACATCATGGAGGCCGTAACAATATGTGTCGCTCAGAGATCTGATCATTCCAAACTTCATCTGGCTCTTTGCATCTCACTTGTTACCTATGGAAATACCGGGCAAATGTTTTCAGTATTTGGACAAGAAAAAAAAGCTGAATCCATGCATGTTTTTTTAAAAAACGATTTTGCTTCCTGCCCTTTTAAAGAGTTTGATGATGTGTACTCAGTAATATAGTTAAGATGAACAGCTCGAGTTGGACATTGGGCTGAACACCATTCATCTCTACCAATTTGTACCTCTTTCATTTTATAGCAATGCCAATCACCCTTTCTTATCTTTTGCATCATGATGAGGTGCCTGGACCTGCCACACTAACCTAGAGAAGAGAGAGAGATTGGATTTATACCCTGCCCTTCACTACCCGAAGGAGTCTCAGAGCGGCTTACAAACTCCTTTCCCTTCCCCTCCCCACAATGGACACCCTGTGAGGTAGGTGGGGCTGAGAGAGCTCTTGACAGAAACGGCTCTTTTTTCAAGAACAGCTCTTATCAGAACTAGGGCTTGCCCAAGGTCATCCAGCCAGGTGCAAGTGGAGGAGTGGGGAATCAAACCCGGTTCTCCCAGATTAGAGTCCGCGCACTTAACCACTGCACCAAACTGGCTCTCTAGTACTTAGTACACAGCGGAGGTGGTTCTGGTGGCATAGAAGCGGTTACTGAGGTATTTCTGAAAACCGAAAATATTACAAGAAAACGTTGTTGTTTTTTGAGAGCTCACATGAAACTGCCTTCTACTGAATCAGACCCTTGGTCCATCAAAGTCAGTATTGTCTACTCAGACTGGCAGCAGCTCTCCAAGGTCTCGGGCAGAGGTCTTTCACATCAATACTGCCATATCTTTTGACTGGAGATACAGGGGGATTGAACCTGGGACCTTCTGCATGCCAAGCAGATGCTCTGCCACTGAGCCACACCCCCTCCAAATGGACACAAGCCTTCCTATGTTCTTTTCTCCCCCTCCACATACACACAATCAGGGGACCTGCAAGGACTTATGGGGGGGCATCTCATTACCCCCTCCCCTGCTATTTCCTCTTTCTCTTCACTGAAAGCCCCCGTAGCCTCTCCCCTTTTCCTGCTTTCTTCTCTCCTCACCCACCTTTATCTGCCCTCCAGTCTTCAGCTCCCCCCCCCCCCCCGGCAGTCTCTCCCAGGAAAACTCTGGCCAAGTTGCGCAGTACCAGCTAAGCCTTGGCCTTCCCTGCAAATGAGGTACGATGCATTAATCACCTAGCTTTAGGCAGTGGCACCTTTAAGACGAACAAGCTTTTATTCAAAGTATAAAGCTCATACCTTGAATAAAGCTTTGTTGGTCTTAAAGGCGCCAGTGGACTCAAACTTTGTTCTTCTGCTACAGACCAACATGTGACCTTGGGTCAGTCACAAGCAATGCTCCCTCTAAGATGTGGAGTCTTGTGAGCAAGAATTCTACTTTGTGAGCTACTGGCATTAAAGTTGTGAGCGAGCAATTTAGCTGCTGCATAAATTAGTTTGCTCTGGAGCCATCCCTTCCTGAGCTAAGACAAAAATCTGTTTGCTGGAGGCTAAAAAACTGTGAGCTAACTCACACTAACTCAGCTTAGAGGGAACACTGGTCACAAGCTCTGGCACAGCTGTCCTTGAAAAAGAGCAGTTTGTGTCAGAGCTCTTTCAGCCCCACCCACCTCACAGGGTGTCTGTTGTGGGGAGGTGAAGGGGAAGGAGTTTGTAAGCCGCTCTGAGACTCCAAGTGAAGAGCGGGGGGGGGTATAAATCCAATCTCTTCTTCTACCTACCTGAATCTACTTTTAGTCAGATTATTCTTTAAAGAGTGCCTCTATTTTTAATTCTGCTGGCAGTTTCCATAAGAATGAAATGACATTTGATGTAAAAATCAAACTTAGAGCAACCCCCCCCAATCACCGATTCACTGAGAAAATTTGCCTAGAGGTGTCTAATCCAAAATGTGAGAAATCATAGCAATATATTCCTGAATCCACCTGCAACCGATTTCTTTATGCTGCAGGATTATCAAAGAGGGAAAAAACTTATTTCCCTGTGGCCGTAGACAGCCTGGGAACAGGAGGCCCTCTTAAACTGGGACTGAAGGACATTTCTGTGGGGGAAGTGCTTCTGACCTTGATGGGGGTTCCAGTGTAGGAAAAGCCCCCAAAGATGGCCACAGATGGTCAGTTTCCTGCTCTAGTAACCACTGCTCAAGGAGCAGTGGGGAGTGATGGTTAAGAGCAGCATACTGGGATCTGGGTTCAAGCCCCCACCCTGCCATTAAAACAGGCTGGATAACGGTGAGCCAATCTATGTCAGTCAGCCTCACCTACCACAGGATTGTTGTGCAGATGAAACTGAGGAGGGGAACAATGCTCCCTCTAAGCTGTGGAGTCCTGTGAGCAAAAATTCTACTTTGTGAGCTGCTGGCATTAACTTTTGCTTCAGACCAACATGGCTGCCCACCTTGATCTGGCATTAAAGTTGTGAGTGAGCTACTGCACAAATTAAGATTGCTCTGGAGCCATCCCTTCCTGAGCTAGGACAAAAAATGTGTGAGACGGAGGCTAAAGAACTGTGAGCCAGCTCACACTAATTCATTTTAGGAACACTGGAAGGAGGGAGCGTTACGTATGTTACCCCGAGCTCCTTGAAGGAAGCGTAATGTCCCCTGAAGCACAGGATGGACAGTTCTTCTGTCACCGTAAAAACATGATTTCTTTCTAGCAGAATCATTTGTTGACCAGAATCCATTTGGGAAAGTGTGTTATAATGAGCTACCTTGTGGTTGTGTGCAATGTTACCTCTAAGCTGTGGAGTCTTCTTAGCAAAAATTCTACTTTGTGAGCTCCTGGCATTAAAGTTGTGAGTGAGCGATTTGGCTGCTGCATAGATTAGTTTCCTTGGAGCCATCCCTTCCTGAGCTAAGACAGAAATGTGTGAGCCAGAGGCTAAAAACCTGTGAGCTAGCTTACACTAATTCATCTTAGGGGGAACACTGGAAGGAGGGAGTGTTACGAATGTTACCCCGAGCTCCTTGAAGGAAGCGTAATGTCCACTGATGCACAGGATGGACAGTTCTTCTGTCACCGTAAAAACATGATTTCTTTCTAGCAGAATCATTTGTTGACCAGAATCCATTTGGGAAAGTGTGTTATAATGAGCTACCTTGTGGTTGTGTGCAATGTTACCTCTAAGCTGTGGAGTCTTCTTAGCAAAAATTCTACTTTGTGAGCTCCTGGCATTAAAGTTGTGAGTGAGCGATTTGGCTGCTGCATAGATTAGTTTGCTCTGGAGCCATCCTTCCTGAGCTAAGACAGAAATGTGTGAGCCAGAGGCTAAAAACCTGTGAGCTAGCTCACACTAATTCAGCTTAGAGGGAACATTGGTTGTGTGTGTGTTTCCCTAACCCACCTCACACCGTTGTTCTTGGGGGCGAATCTGAAGGAAGTGTGCGTGCACACAAAAGCTTATCCCCAGAATTAAGCTTTGTTGGTCTTAAAAGGTGCCACTGGAATCACACTTTGTTCAATTGCTTCAGATCAACATGGCGACCCACCTGCGTTTAAAAAGTCATGATACTCTTGCCTTTCTAAGCATTACCAATCCCAGAGGGGCAGGGCTATTTTTGGGCAGGAACGCACAGGAACGGAGTTCCGACTGGCTCCCAAGTTGGCCACGCCCAGCAGGAACTCATTGACATAATAGGCCACACCCAACAGCAGAAACTCATTAGGATTGGCTACATTAGGGGTGTGTGGCCTAACATGCAAAGGGTTCCTGCTACAACCCCCCCCGGGGTTTTGACAACAAGGTAAACAAAATAAGAAGCAAAAGGTGGGTGTGGCTGGAGGACCACACTTCTGGCAACATGGGGGTGTGGCCTAATATGTTAATATGATGTGCTATCATGCGTGTGGCCTAATATGCTAATGCGTTTCTTCTGTCGGGTGTGGCCTATTATGCTAATGTGTTCCTACTGGGCTTTTTCTACAAAAAAGGCCCTGCAGAAGGGTAGCTGTATTTTAAACAACCCAGGAGGGGGGCACTTTATTTATTAATTAATTTATTCATATTTATAGCCCGTCCTTCCCTCAAGTGAGCCAGTTTGGTGTAGTGGTCTCTAATCTGGGAGAACCGGGTTTGATTCCCCACTCCTCCACTTGCACGCACCTGGCTGGATGACCTTGGGCAAGCCGTAGTTCTGATAAGAGCTGTCCTTGAAAAAGAGCAGTTTCCGTCAGAGCTCTTTCAGCCCCACCTACCTCCCAGGGTGTCTGTTGTGAGGTGGGGAAGGGAAAGGAGTTTGTAAGCCGCTCTGAGACGCCTTTGGGTAGTGAAGGGCGGGATATAGATCCAATCTCTTCTTCTTAACAACATGCCAACAATACAAAGCAACATTTCATTAATAAAATATTAAACCAGTCGTACACATTAAAATGGTGGTCACAGTCTTACAGTAAAGAACTTTAAGGGTTGCGAGAGGTCTGGCCTATAATAAGATATAGAGAAAGGCCAGCAGTGGTTAAAATGGGTGGCAAAAACCTTGGGGAGGCCTGGCGGAACAGCTCCGCCTTACAGGCCCTGCCGAATTGGAGAAGATCACGCGGGGCCCTGACCTCAATAGGGAGCATGTTCCAGCAGGTAGGGGCCAGGGCAGAGGTCGAGGTAAGACAGACGTCTTTCGGGCCAGGGACCACCAGGAAATGGTGCGACCTCATTTAGAGTACTGTGTACAGTTCTGGTCACCACATCTCAGAAAGGATATTATACCACTGGAAAATGTGTAGAAAAGGGCAACTCGAATGATCAAAGGGTTGGAACACTTTCCCTATGAAGAAAGGTTAAAGGGCTTGGGGCTCTTTAGTTTGGAGAAACGACATCTGAGGGGTTACATGACTGAGGTTTATAACATTATGCACAGGATAGAACAGGTCGAGAAAGAACTTTTCTCCCTTTCTCACAATACAAGAACTTGTGGGCACTCCATGAAATTGCTGTGCAGGTGGGTTAGAACGGATAAAAGGAAGTACTTCTTCACCCAAAGAGTGATTAACACCTGGAATTCACTGCCACAGGAGGTGGCGGCGGTTACAAGCAGGGACGGCTTCAAAAGGGAATTCGATAAGCATATGGGGCAGAGGTCCATCAAGTGGTTAAGACACTGAACTGCAGGCTGTGGAAGGTCAGTAGTTCAACAGTTCAAGACCCGGGTGCCGCAGGACGGAGTGAGCTCCCGTCTCTGGCCCCAGCTCCTGCCAACCTAGCAGTTCGAAAGCAAGAAATTGCAAGTAGATAAATAGGTACCACTTTGGTGGGAAGGTAACAGCGTTCCGTGCGCCTTGGTGTTTAGTCATGCCGGCCACATGACCACGGAAACTTCTTCGGACAGCGCTGGCTCTTCAGCTTGGAAACGGAGATGAGCACCGCAACCCTAAAGTCGGACTCGACTGGCTTTCGAGCAAGGGAACCTTTACCTTTTTATAGCGAGGAACTCTTGGTCTGGGGCAAGGGATGCACTGCATTCTTGGGGAGGGGAGCAAGAGTGGGAGGGCCTCTGGTGTCCTGGCCCCACTGGTGGACCTCCTGATGGCACCTGGTCTTTTTGGCCACTGTGTGACCGAGGGTTGGACTGGATGGGCCACTGGCCTGATCCAACATTGGCTTCTCTTATGTTCTTAGGAGATGCTGATCCATTGAGTGTAAAGCTTTTCAGGCGTATATGGGAAGAGGTGGTCCCTCAGGTATCTTGGCATAAATATTTGTTTCACCATGTGCATGAGAAGCAGCGCGCGGGCAAGGGTTAAGGAGACTGAGCCGCAGTCCTAGACTGGCATTTGAGGGGGGGGGAGAAGGAGGGGGGCTTCGCTGCAAAAGTCTCCCCTTTATTTGGATTGTCTTCCCGTCCAAGCCGAGGCAGCCTCCGATTGATACTTCAGAGCCTGGGAGGGAGCGGGTGAGTTCAAAGCGGGGGCTTGGGAGGGAGAAAGGGGAGAAGGTGCGGGGGGGGGGCAGGCAGAGGGGCAGCTGCTGCAATGCGGGGGGAGAAG
>NW_015172613.1:80030-86562 GCF_001447785.1 Gekko japonicus | reverse complement strand
CCCCCCCCCCCCCCCATCAATTTCCTTTTGCATTCATCCTTTTGGTCTTTTCCCCCTGAAGATGATTCAGCGTCCTCCTCTTGTAGCTGAAAGGCAGAACAAAAGGAGGGAGAAAGATGAAAAAACATCTGCAGTTGTGTGTGTGTGTGTAGGGGGGAGGTTGGAAGACCAGAGGGAAAGGACAAGAGACGGGGGGGGGGGGGGCACGGGGAACGGGAGAGAGCGATGGCCCATGAGACTCCCCCATCACAAGGTGTGCTCAGGAGGCAATTCTGCCCAGAACAAAAAGGCCTAAAAGACTCTCTCCCTAGTTGTTGGGGTTTTTTTGAAGAGGAGGAGGAGGAGATTGGATTTATACCCCGCCCTTCACTCGGAGTCTCAGAGCGGCTTACAAACTCCTTTCCCTTCCCCTCCCCACAACAGACACCCTGTGAGGTAGGTGGGGCTGAGAGAGCTCTTGACAGGAACTGCTCTTTTTCCAAGGACAGCTCTTATCAGAACTATGGCTTGCCCGAGGTCATCCAGCAGCTGCAAGTGGAGGAGTGGGGGAATCAAACCCGGTTCTCCCAGATTAGAGTTTGTGCACTTAACCACTACACCAAACTGGCCAGGCTCTCATACAGCCATCTGAAGAGTTCTCAATCAAAAGCTTGCTCACACTGTAGTGTTATTTTGGATCGTCCTAATAACAAAATCTCCTGCCAACCTAGCAGTTCGAAAGCAAGAAATTGCAAGTAGATAAATAGGTACCACTTCAGTGGGAAGGTAACAGCGCACAGCCTTGGTGTTTAGTCATGCCGGCCACATGACTACGGAAACGTCGGACAGCGCTGGCTTTTCGACTTCGAAACGGAGATGAGCACCGCAACCCTAGAGTCGGATTCGACTGGCTTTCGAGCAAGGGAACCTTTACCTTTAATAACAAAATACCTTCTCTCATTCTTGCATTTTGCTATGAACCGAGGAGACTTGCCTACTCTGGAATACCCAAATGTAGCTGATAGAAGAGAGGGGCCCTCCAACTGGGGAAAAAATATCCTGGTGGGGTGGGGGGGTAGCTGATATCCTCCCTGCCTCACACCCTGTTGAAGTCTCCAGTAGAATTCCGCCCAGAACAAAGAGGCCTCAAAGATCCTTCCCCCCCCCCACCTTTTCTTTTAACATGCAGTCTTGCAAAGAATTCTGCATGGATTTGTGCCATTGTGTTGGATTTTGATAAGGTTATTACACAGAGAGTTTGTTTTGTCGGAGAGAGATTTTCTGTGGACCAGCACAGCCACCTGTTGGTTGATGGGTTTCTGATAGAAGGTGGTGTGTTTAGGAGCTCTTTCCAGACTTGCACAGGGGAGAGGGGCTATGACTCAGTGGGAGAGCATCTGCTTGGCTTGCAGAAGATCCCGGGTTCAGTCCCTGGCATCTCCAGTTAAAAATGTCCAGGTAGTACGGTAGGTGATGTGCCTGAGACCCTGGAGATCTGCTGCCAGTCTAAGTAGACAATACTGACCTTCAGGGCTCTTTTTGTAGAAAAAGCCCAGCAGGAACTCATTTGCATAATAGGCCACACCCAACAGCAGGAACTCATTAGCCTATTAGGCCACACCCCTGACAGCACAGCTTATTAGCACATTAGGCCGCACCCACATGTTACCAGAAGTGTGGTTATCCAGCCACACCCACCTTTTGCTTGTTATCCTGTTTACCTTGCTTGTTGTCAAAACCCAGGGCCTTTTTTTGTAGCAGGAACTCCTTTGCATGTTAGGCCGCACGCCCCTAATGTAGCCAGTCCTGATGAGTTTCTGCTGTCGGGTGTGGCCTGTTATGCTAATGAGTTCCTGCTGGGCGTGGCCAACTTGGGAGCCAGCCGGAACTCCGTTCCTGTGCGTTCCTGCCCAGAAATAGCCCTGCTGACCTTGATGGACCAAAGGTCTGATTCAGTATAAGGCAGCCTCATGTGTGTTCCTGTGTCCAGAGATACCACCTTGTACTTTCCACATTGCATGAGCCTGCCATTCATTTTTTAAATACCTCCTACAGGGAAGGCCTGAGGGGGGCACTCCATTGCCTGTGATTCAGTGAACTTACACTGGAGTGACTGCATAGGATGGCAGAGTAAGCATGTTGTAGTGCAAAAAGAACCAGGAAGGAAGGAAGGAAGGTTATTTTATATGGTTTTTTTGCTCAAACATAACATGACTACCCCTCTGGAATTATTGGCCTTTTGAAGGTGTCATTCTCTGATTCTTCCTGCTTTGAAAAGGCTCGGCATAGGCAGAACTGGCATCCTGACTTGCACCTCAAAGATAATAAAAAGACCATTTTTAAGTACCCATAGGTACACTTTTATTAATTTTTCTTTTATAATCTACAACAAACAAATCTACACACTACAAACAGACACTCTACTACACATAACATATATACCAATACAGTTACATTGTATGCTTATCTCCAATTACTTAATTAATAAAAATGCTCTATCAGACACTTTCCATTCTTCTGTCTTCTGTGTTCTCAAGTCCAATGTGCTATAATTGGCTAATCTTCTATTATATTTACATTATACCAATCATAAAACTTTTTCCATGTTTTTTGAAATGTCCACTCTTTGCTTAGTCTCATTTCTTAAGTCAGTTTATCATTTTCTGCTGTTTCAAAAAGTTTATTCACAAACTCCTGTTTCGTTGGTATCACCATAGTTTTCTAATATTTGGCATATAAGATTCTTGCAGCTGTCGTCATATAAACAGTCAAACACCGATAATAAAAAGACCATTTTTTTCTCATGGCCAGTTTGGTGTAGTGGTAAAGAACGCAGACTCTAATCTGGGAGAGCCGGGTTTGATTCCCCACTCCTCCACATGCAGCCAGCTGGGTGACCTTGGGTCAGTCACAAGTTCTCTCGGCTGTTCTCACACGAGCAGTCCTTGAAAGTGCGCTCTCAGCCCCACCTACCTCACAGGGTATCTGTTGTGGGGAGGGGAAGGGAAAGGAGATTGTAAACCACTCTGACTGAAGGATGGAGTATAAATCCAATCTCTCCTCCTCCTCCTCCTCCTTCCGCACACTGGTATAGAAACCTCTTGATAAGGCATAAGACTCTGCAGAACATCTTTCGTTTCCTCAAAGGTGCTTCTCTTCCTTGGGATCAGAAGGCTTCTGATTTTTATATTCTTGCAGGCTGTATAAAATAACTCACATATATATAAAAATGTAACACTTTTGCATTAGCTTGGGGGGGGATGCAGCAAGGTTAAATAAGAGTCCGATGTATTTTAAACTTTAAGGACTAACAAACTTTATCCCAGCAAAAACTTTTCTGACTCAGAACTCAGTTTAACAGTTTAAAAGGCAGCTTCACATAGGCAAAGACCACATTTTCAAAGCATCGCTAACAATGCACGGATTTTTGTGCTTTTAATAATGCTTAATACACCATAGGAGGATGCGGTGGCGCAAGTGGTTAAGATGCTGAACTGCAGGCTGTGGAAGGTCAGTAGTTCAGCGGTTCGAGACCCAAGTGTGCCGCATGACGGAGTGAGCTCCCGTCTCTAGTTCCAGCTCCTGCCAACCTAGCAGTTAGAAAGCAAGAAATTGCAAGTAGATAAATAGGTACCACTTCGGTGGGAAGGTAACAGCGTTCCGTGCGCCTTGGTGTTTAGTCATGCCGGCCACATGACCACGGAAACGTCTTCGGACAGCGCTGGCTCTTCGGCTTTGAAACGAAGATGAGCACTGCAACCCTAGAGTCGGACTCGACTGACTTTCGAGCAAGGGAACCTTTACCTTTAATACACCATAAAGACATTTCTCAGAGCGATGCCATCTGCAAGCAGTACAATTGGATGTGAAGCCGTCGTATATTGAGTCAGACCTCTGGTCCACCAAAGTCAGTATCGTCTCCTCGAACTGGCAGTGGCTCTCCAGGGCTTTGGGCAGGGGTCCTTCACATCACCTGCGGCCCGGTCCTTTTTACCGGTGATGCCAGGGATTGAACCTGGGACTTTTCTGCATGCCGAGCAGAGGCTCTGCCACTGAGCCACAGCTCCTTCCCAAACGTTGCCATCCTGTGCCCTTTTCTTTTCCTCCTAGCTAGAATTCAGAGTCTCATTACAGACAGAGGACCCTGGTTGCCCTCTAGAAGGACCATGGGATAGGACGTCTGACCAGTGCCAGTGGTATTTCCTAGCTCTTACTTTGTCACGGCCTGTGGTCTGAGTGGAAGCCAGCCTTTCCTTCTCTGTGCTGAGCTATATCTGATAAGGCATTACCCAAGGATATTTCCTTCCAAAATACAGTTGACTAAAGTGAGTGTCTCAGCTTATGACTCTAGAAAATTTCTGTCTTCTTTCAGGAGCACACCTCTGCCCCCAAACGGGAGAGCCAGTTTGGTGTAGCGGTTAAGTGTGCGGACTCTAATCTAGGAGAACCGGGTTTGATCCCCCACGCCTCCACTTGCAGCTGCTGGATGACCTTGGGCAAGCCACAGTTCTGTCAGAGCTGTTCTCTCAAGGACAGTTCTCTCTGAGCTCTCTCAGCCCCACCTACCTCACAGGGTGTCTGTTGTGGGGAAGGAGTTTGTAAGCCGCTCTGAGATGCTGAGTGAAGTGCGGAGTATAAATCCAGTCTCCTCCTCCTCCTTCTCCTCTTCTTCTTCGTCTTCTTCTTTTTTATTTTATTTATTATTTCAATTTATCCAGGGCTTTTTTGTAGAAAAAGCCCAGCAGGAACTCATTAGCATAATAGGCCACGCCTAACAGCTGGAACTTATTAGCATATTAGGCCACACCCCCATGTTACCAGAAGTGTGGTTATCCAGCCACACCCACCTTTTGCTTCTTATTCTGTTTACCTTGTTTGTTGTCAAAACCCAGGGCCTTTTTTTGTAGCAGGAACTCCTTTGCATGTTAGGCCACACACCCCTAATGTAGCCAATCCTAATGAGTTTCTGATGCTGGGTGTGGCCTATTATGCTAATGAGTTCCTGCTGGGCGTGGCCAACTCGGGAGCCAGCCGGAACTCCGTTCCTGTGCGTTCCTGCCCAAAAATAGCCCTGAATTTATCTCCCGCCCTTCCCGTGAACGCTCACAACAATAAATACAATACGACCTAAAACAATACAATCAGGATAATACAATAAAACCAATTTAAAAATGTTCAGAAGGGCAGTGCCATACATTCAATTCCGGTTTCTACAGCCTGGGAAAATACGCGGGCCGATGCTGAGCCACCATGGTCTTATGTAGCAGCAGTAGAGAGGCCAGCTGGTAGATGCCTGCGGCCTCAGCCAAAGGCCTGGCGGAACAGCTCCATTTCACAGGCCCTGCGAAACGGCAACAGGTCTCGCAGGGCCCCCGTCTCAGTTGGGAGCATGTTCCACCAGGCCGGGGCCAGGACTGGAAAAGCCCTGGCCCTGGTCGAAGCTAGACGGGCATCCCTTCAAAGTTCTGTGGGGGGAATCTCTCCTCTTTATGTTACAAGCAGTCAGCCAAGGCCACATGTGCTATTAATAGAAGTGGGGAAAGAATGCGGCCTGGACTAACGCTTTGACCATGAAGAGGAGGGATTGCCTCACAGAACTTCGAACAGATGAAGGAAGTTGACAGTTAGAAGTTCAGAGTGACCATGTGGACAGTTATTTGACCTAAGCACTTCATTCATTACAGAGGAATTATGTGCACTGTAAAATTCTTTGGTATCTGTTAATGTTATAACTGAATAATGTTATAAAGGACCAGCTGAGCTCTGAGCAGGAGCAGGAGAGAGAGCTGTGAGAGAGGTGAGTGGGTTTCTTTTACTTGCTTTCAGCTGAGAGAATTCAGCTAAGGATATTTTGTGGGAAAACTGTGTTTAGCAGGGTGTGGATAGAGAGGTGAGTGGGTTTCTTTTACTTGCTTTCAGCTGAGAGAATTCAGCTAAGGATATTTTGTGGGAAAACTGTGTTTAGCAGTGTGTGGAAGCACTTAGAGTTCTTGCAGAGTCCTGGCTGATTGAGTGTGGGAGAGGAACGGCATTGTTTGACTGGGATTGCCTGTAATTGAGAGGAAGTGGAAGGGGCATTGTTTTGCCTGTGATTGAGTGCCTGGGTGAATTTGAATTTGAATAGCTGCTGCCTGACCTCTGCTGGGGGAGGCCTCTATTTAAGGAAGCACCTTGCCAGAGGCAGAGGAGACCAGCTGAGCTCTGAGCAGGAGCAGGAGAGAGAGCTGTGAGAGAGGTGAGTGGGTTTCTTTTACTTGCTTTCAGCTGAGAGAATTCAGCTAAGGATATTTTGTGGGAAAACTGTGTTTAGCAGTGTGTGGAAGCACTTAGAGTTCTTGCAGAGTCCTGGCTGATTGAGTGTGGGAGAGGAACGGGCATTGTTTGACTGGGATTGCCTGTAATTGAGAGGAAGTGGAAGGGGCATTGTTTTGCCTGTGATTGAGTGCCTGGGTGAATTTGAATTTGAATAGCTGCTGCCTGACCTCTGCTGGGGGAGGCCTCTATTTAAGGAAGCACCTTGCCAGAGGCACGAGCCGAAGGGCGAGCTAAAGGG
>NW_015172613.1:76524-76679 GCF_001447785.1 Gekko japonicus | reverse complement strand
AAGAAGGCCAATGCTATGCTGGGGATTATTAGGAAGGGTATTGAAAACAGATCAGCCAATATAATAATGCCCCTATATAAATCAATGGTGAGACCTCATTTGGAATACTGTGTGCAGTTCTGGGCACCACACCTTAAAAAGGATATTATAGCTTT
>NW_015172613.1:40411-76468 GCF_001447785.1 Gekko japonicus | reverse complement strand
TGGGCACTCCATGAAACTGCAGAGCGGTCGGGTTAGAACGGATAAAAGGAAGTACTTCTTCACCCAAAGAGTGATTAACACATGGAATTCACTGCCACAGGAAGTGGTGGGTGCTATAAGCATGGACGGCTTCAAAAGGGAATTAGATAAGCATATGGACCAGAGGTCCATCAGTAGGACGTCCTTCTTCACCCAAAGAGTGATTAACACTTGGAATTCACTGCCACAGGAAGTGGTGGGTGCTACAAGCATGGATGGCTTCAAAAGGGAATTAGATAAGCATATGGAGCAGAGGTCCATCAGTGGCTATTAGCCACAAGGTATAGCTAGGGGCTCTGGGGCAAGTGATGCTCTGTCTTCTTGGTGCTTGGGGGGGGTCAACAGTGGGAGGGCTTCTAATGTCCTGGCCCCACTGCTGGACCTCCTGATGGCACTGGTATTTCTGGCCACTGTGTGACACAGAGTGTTGGACTGGATGGGCCTTTGGCCTGATCCAACATTGGTGTCTCTTATGTTCTTATGTTCTTATAGGGTTTAAGTAATATAAGTGAGGAGCTGCGGTGGCTCAAGTGCTTAAGACACTGAACTGCAGGCTATGGAAGGTCAGTAGTTCAGCAGTTCGAGACCTGGGTGCCGCATGATGGAGTGAGCTCCCATCTCTAGTTCCAGCTCCTGCCAACCTAGCAGTTCGAAAGCAAGAAATTGCAAGTAGATAAATAGGTACCACTTCGGTGGGAAGGTCACAGCGTTTCGTGCGCCTTGGTGTTTAGTCATGCCGGCCACATGACCACGGAAAACGTCTTCAGACAGCGCTGGCTCTTTGGCTTTGAAACGGAGATGAGCACCGCAACCCTAGAGTCGGACTCGACTGGCTTTCGAGCAAGGGAACCTTTACCGTTACCTAATATAAGTGAATTGCATAGAAATTTACATAAAATAAGTTATTCGTAACTATATCTCAGTGGTTTGTATTGGTTGATCAGCTTCTCCTATTGTCTCTCATAATTTGTTACCTCCAGGTGGGGCCGGATTTCCCAGAATTCTACCTGTTTCTATTTGTAAAGTCCTCGCTTAATACAAAGAGTAATGCTTTATTTTACAAAAACTCGTTAACTCAAAGAAGTTCTCTGTATGTTTTGCTGGCAAAAGCTCTAACATCTGACTGTTAATATTTCAGAGGTTTTGTTTTAGCAGAACTCACTAAGAGTATGCAGTGCTGCATTCAGCTAATGAGGCTTTGACTCACCAAGCACTGTAGAACTCTAGAGCAGGTGCAAATAAAATTATTTGTCATGCTAGGATGAACTTCTTGTGATCTTCTCTGTCTCCCAAAGATGAAAGGACAATGACAGAGATTGCAGAAGAAGAGAACTTTCATCAAGAAGGCCCACAGCCAAGAAGAATGCTTGAAGGTTCTCCAGGAGGATCACCCAAGGATATCTCCTTCCAAAATACAGTTGATAAAAGTGAGTATCTCAGCTTACAACTCTAGAAAATTTCTGTTAAGTCGCTCGCTTAACAAAGAAGTCGGAGAGTGATTCAGCAAGAACACAACTTTATTCTTCCACTCGAACCCAACTCCAACACGGATCAACATCTGATAGCCAGAACAGCCTTTACATTTCAGCTGTCCTGCTTTTAAACGTTCCCAGCTAATGTAGCCACACCCACTGTACAAATACCAACCAATAAGGTTGTTCACATAAGGACCAATCACGGATGTTCCCGCTCAGGGAGCTTGCTAGAAGGTGATTGGTTAGGTGCTTCCTGGGCTAGTAACACGATTGGATGGATTTGGATCCTAGCCTCGGACGAAGCTTTACATTACACTTCAATTAGATGTTTCACAACATATCATGCATTCAAGGCAGCTTTGATTACACTACAATTTCCGTCTTCTTTCAGTTTCACACCTCTGCTTCTTTACAGATTCTCTGAGGCAGATGATCACATGACAGGAAGTGGGAGATGGGGCTTCCAAGGTCAAAACCACAAAACTATGGCTGCAGCGACAGCAGCAGCCGGGGGCTGGTGGGTGGGTGGGAGACAACCATAGAACCCCTGGCAAAGAGGAAGAGAACAATAGGCAGCCAAATTAGAGGAGTTGCAAGACTGATCAGAACTGAGTGGGATAAAGCACCATCTCTGGGATATTTTGCCTCCCCAAAGAAGGAACAAAGCCAACTAGTTTTCAGTTACAGCTTATGACTGGTCTTCTAGCTTCCATCTTGTCCTTGGAGAAAGGATTTCTGATTAGTGACTGTCCCAAGGAGTTGATTTGTTGTTGTTCAGTCGCACAGTCGAGTCACAATTTTTATTGGTATAGCAATTAAAAGCTTTAGAAGTTCAAATAAATGCTCCACATCACCGGAGGGTGGGAGGTCAAACAATCTTAGCTAGATGGTTGCCCCTTTGTTGTTGTTCAGTCGCACAGTCGAGTCCGACTCTTTGCGACCCCATGGACCAGATTTTGCCAGGCCTTCCGGTCTTCCGCCGTCCTCTGAAGTTGGCTCAACTTCATGTTCGTTGCATCTATGATACTGTCTAACCATCTCATCCTTTGCCGTCCCCATCTTCTTTGACCTTCAATTTGTAGTTGATTTGTAGTTGATGTCATTCAACTAGTAGTTTCATTTCTGGCAGGAATATCTCCCTACCAACTATGTGAAGGGCTGTCCTGACAGATACTTATTTGTATCCTTTAATTATACGTAGAAGTTGAATTGCTTCATTGTGCTGATATCAGTGTTCCCTTTATTTCAGTAGGAGATGTGTGGAATATAGCGAAAGAATGTGAAGCACTTGAAGTATTGGAAGAAAGTGATAAGAATTTAGAAATGGAAGGGAACTCTTGGAATCATGATGTCCCCAGAAAGCAAGAGAAAAGCCAAATGAGTCAAGGAAGTAGTAAATCCGTTGCTTCTCAGATAGCAGAATATCAAAAAACACTATATGAAAGAAAGAGAAGAATTGAATGCTCTATGTGTGAGAAAAGCTTTGCTAGTATATCAACCCTTAAAGTACATTGGAAAACACACACAGGAGAGAAACCATATAAATGTTTGGAATGTGGAAAGAGATTCAGTCACAGCTCAGCCCTTATTGTACATCAAAGAACCCACACAGGGGAAAAGCGGTATAAATGCTTCGAATGTGGGAAAAAGTTCATGCAGAGTACAAACCTAATTTTGCATCAAAGAATCCACACAGGAGAAAAGCCATATAAATGTCTGGACTGTGGAAAGAACTTTTGTATGAAGTCAAGCCTTACTATGCATCAAAGGATCCATACAGGAGAGAAGCGGTATAAGTGTTTGGAATGTGGAAAGAAGTTCATGCAGAGTACAAACCTCATTTTGCATCAGACAATACATACAGGAGAGCAGCCCTATAACTGTTTAGAGTGTGGAAAGAGCTTTAGTAAGAAGTCAAACCTTACTGTTCATCAAAGAATTCACACAGTAGAGAAACCATTTAAATGCCTGGAATGCGGGAAAGGCTTTATTGAAAGTACAAGTCTTATTAGACATCAAGGAATTCATGAGGGGCAACAGCCATTTCTGTTCCTTGAGTCTGGAAAGGGATTATGGCAGAGCACAAATCTCACTGCGTGTCAAAGAACCTGCACAGGTGAAAAACGCTATAAGTGTTTGGAATGCGGGAAGAGTTTTATGCTGAGCACAACACTTCTTATACATCAAAGAATCCACACTGGCGAAAAACCATATACATGTTTAGAATGTGGAAAGAGCTTTATGCGGAGTACAACCCTCATTGTACATAAACGAACCCACACGGGAGAAAAACCATATACGTGCTTAGAATGTGGAAAGAGCTTTATGCAGAGTAAAAACCTCATTATGCATCAAAGAACCCATACAGGTGAAAAACCATATAAATGCTTGGAGTGTGGAAAGAGCTTCATTCAGAACTCAAGCCTTACCGCCCATCAAAGAAGCCATACTGGGGAAAAACTATATGACTGTCCAGAATGTGGAAAGAAATTCACACGGAATGCAAACCTCATAATACATCAGTTACTCCACACAGGGGAGAAGCCATACAAATGCTTGGAATGTGGAAGGAGCTTTACCCTGAGCAAAAGACTTATTAACCATCAAAGAATCCACACAGATGTGAAACCTTTTAAATGCTTGGATTGTGGAAAAACCTTTAGTCACAGCATAAGTCTGAAGAGGCATAAAAATATGCAGACAGGGGAATGTAAAAAGGGCTCCAGTCAGATGCAAAACGATAAGAAAACTCAAACCAAGAAGAAACCGTATCAATGCCTGGAGTGCCGAAGTAGCTTCAGTCACAACTCAAACCTTCTTAGACATCAACTAATCCACACAGGGGAGAAGCCATTTAAATGCCAGGAATGTGGATCTTGTTTCACTCAGCACTCAAACCTTATGAGACATGCGCTTATTCACAGTAGGGGAAAACAGCAGAATGCCTCAGACTAGGGGAAACTCTTGTCCATGAATGAAACAGTCACTCGGGCAGGTCATGTAAGAAACTTGCATGTAAACTGTGAGCACTGACATTGTGGAAAAACCGATAAATGCTTTTCTATGGGAAGACCATTGGAGTGTGTGAAGGAATGGATTCACATGTTTCATTCCCTTTGGGTTCTGAGAACCTGGAAAACCCGACCAGCCATCCAAAACCTCCACTTTGCAATGCTGCCCCTTTCCCTTATTGTGCAGTAGGGTACTGAGCTTCTTTCTGATGTGTGATACTAGAACATAGGACACCTAGGTTTGAATCCCATGCTCAACCATGGAAGCCTGCAGGGTGGCCTTGGGCTTCTCACTTAGGGAGGGGATGTGGCTCCGTGGAAGAGCCTCTGCTTTGCAGGAGGTCCCATCTCTATCCCTGACATCTCCAGTTAAAAGAACCAAGCAGTAGGTGATGTGAAAGACTCTCTACCTGGCATCCAGAGAGCTGATGCCATTCTGAGGTTGCGGTCACACACACTAAATAATCCACTTTCCGTGCACTTTCCAACTGGATTTTTACGGTGTGAACTGGCAAAATCCAGTTGAAAAGTGCATTGAAAGTGGATTAGAAAGCCTGAGTAGAAAATACTACTGAGAAATGCTACTGAGAAAGCCTGAGTAGAAAATACTGCTCTTGATGGTCAGATGGGACTAATTAAGTAAAGGGTAGAGTAGTATGTGCGCACCAGAAAATCTGGGAGTATTTCCTGCTAGACGCATTTGCAGATCTAGTGCTCTGTGTCTGCATTGCTGTTTGGATTCTCTTCCTAGCAGCCACACCACCTGCTTTTCTCATGCTACCTAGCATGAAGAACAAACATTGCTCTCAAGGGATGGTGAGCTTACCTGCTTTCCCATCCCCTTTACCTCTCTTTAGATAGTATAATGTGTTTACTGAGTTCAGGCTTAGGACCATTCAAAATATAAGTAAGAAAAATTTAAAACGTACATATGGTCTGTCCAAGCATCAGGCTGAGCAAGGATACAAAGAAAAGGTGAAAACATGAAGTCCTCTCACAGTCTATACTTATCCTAAATCATGTTTAATTAGGGTAGACTAGTAAAACTTAAATTTGCAGCATTTAAAAGTCCATCATTGCCTTAGTGTTCGAAGACTAGACTTCTCCCATTGTCCCTGATCATGCAACCCCAAACCAGGTTTCAACCACTGCTGAGTCAGAATGCCAGGAATCATTCCTGAATGCCAGGAATCAGTCCATGAGCTGCCTGTGCCAAGGGGAGGAGAGAGCATGTGGACCCATCTGCATTTGATCCCTTGTTGGCTAGCCAGTGGCACAGAGTCTGTTTCTTTAGCATTAGAAGATGACAGAAAATTTGGATTGGGCATTGTGTGTATGTATATGTATACAGGGGTCATTTCGTAGAAAAAGAGGTGCAGGAGCTCATTAGCATAACTCATTAGCATACCTTATTTGCATATGCCACCCCCCCCCCCCGACATCACTGGAAGTGTGTCAGAAGGCAACACCCACCGCTCAGGCTCCACTGGACTGTTTTGGATTGCTAGTGTCTTGGTTGGGGGGGGGGGGGAACGTGCAGATCTGTCCTCGCAGAGGAGGGAGAGCTTGTACCTGAATAAAATTTGGTCTTAAAGGTGCCACTGGACTGTTTTGGGCCGGGGGGAGCTCTGTGACTTACCTGGCTGCTTCTTGCTCTGATTGAGGGCTGCTGGGAGCAGGGGGTGGGGCTTGTTGCATGTGCCCGCCCCCTGGGCTCTTTACTGCCGGAGCTCCGCTCCTGTGCGCTCCTGCAGGAAATGACCCCTGTGTGTATATATTTTAGAAAAATAGCAATCCCTTAAAATTACCTTCTCCCATACAAACCTACCTGCTCACTCTGGCCAGCTTTCGAGGCTCCGCTTCAGTTATAATTTTAAATGTATTTTAATCATTCAGATGTTGTAATGTTTTTTATGTTCACCACCTTGTGGGCCCTGATCGGGTGGATAGGCGGCATTAAAATGTTTTAAATAAATAAATAAGATAATGTTTCCATTCAGAATAACTTTTGATCTGGCTGTTGGAAGAATGTATTTCATGGGTACTGTAAACTTGGGTTCATATTGTTGATTGTTTTCACGTCTGTTTTTCTTTGAAGGTAAAGGTCTCCCTTGCTTGAAAGCCAGTCGAATCCGACTCTAGGGTTGCGGTGCTCATCTCCGTTTCAAAGCCAAAGAGCCAGCGCTGTCCGAAGATGTTTCTGTGGTCATGTGGCCGGCATGACTAAACACCAAGGCGCACGGAACGCTGTGTCCTTCCCACCAAAGTGGTACCTATTTATCTACTTGCAGTTTCTTGCTTTCAAACTGCTAGGTTGGCAGGAGCTGGAACTAGAGACGGGAGCTCACTCCGTCATGCGGCACCCGGGTCTCGAACTGCTGAACTACTGACCTTCCACAGCCTGCAGTTCAGCGTCTTAACCACTTGAGCCACCACAGCTCCTTTGAAGATATTAGCACCTAGATTGAACTGGATTCCCAGGACCCTCCTAAGTACATATTGGGGGCAGAGTGGGATAGTTTTGAACTCTGTAACAAATTCTTCTTCAGCCGTTTCATGTTAGCTTCTCCCTTTGAAGCTCCCTGTCTGAACACTCAATATAGGTGTTAATGTCTTGCATGTCCTTTTGTAAATGTCCTGTATGTTTTTATCTTGCATTAGATGTTATGCTAATCCTACTTTGCTTTTATAACAGCCAGGGCTATTTTTGGGCAGGAACGCACAGGAACGGAGTTCCGGCTGGCTCCCAAGTTGGCCACATCCAGCAGGAACTCATTAGCATAACAGGCCACACCCAGCAGCAGAAACTCATTAGGATTGGCACACATTAGGGGTGTGTGGCCTAACATGCAAAGGAGTTCCTGCAACAAAAAAAAAGCCCTGGGTTTTGACAACAAAAAAGGTAAACAGAATAAGAAGCAAAAGGTGGGTGTGGCTGGATGAGCACACTTCTGTTAACACGGGGGTGTGGCCTAATATGCTAATGAGTGGTGCAATCAGGGGTGTGGCCTAACATGCTAATGAGTTTCTGCTGCTGGGTGTGGCCTATTATGCTAATGAGTTCCTGCTGGACTTTTTCTACAAAAAAAGCCCTGAGAACAGCCCTCACCCACTCTGAGTAAACGAATTAGATCTTATTTTTAAAACCATCCCTTTATTACCTTTACCACCCCTCCATGCGCTCTGTTGTGAATATAAAACCAGTGACCCAATAGATTTTATGCTTCAGCGCATCTGATGAAATGAGCTCTCACTTACAAAATCTGTGGTGGAATGAATTCTGTTAGCCTGTTACATGTTTGTGATGATACAATAAACAAATGGTTTAAACAGGAGTGAGGTTCCCATACTGCATTTCAAGTTTTCATATTTTCATATTTGTTTTCATATTTTCCTTAGGTCCACAGGAACCATTGTTGGCTAGTCAAGGCTGTGAACTGGGTTTTTTTGGAACTCAACTTGCAACTGTCCTCCCTTGCAGGGTTGACTTAATCATCAGAGCCACAGGGTGGCTGGAGACTTGGTCCCTTGGTCTCTGGCTGGCTGGTTAGTTAGTTAAGGGGCCTGGTGGTAGTGTTTCCTTGGGGCTGGGAGGATTTGCACCTCAGCAATTTGTGGTTTTGCTTCTGATCAGCCTGTCACCCCTCAGAAACTGGTTTAAAGTCTTTCACATCTTCTGTAAGCCAAGCAGATACCGTGGACCCAGGTCTGTGGGAGAGGGGGAGTGTCGGACTGCCATCCAGCTCCCTGATACGCGCTGGGTGAGCGATAAGGATCACAGCTCACTGCCAACTGCGGGACACTGTACTTGAAAAGAACCCTGACCAAGAGGGTTGAACTGTGTGTGAACAGTGAATGGATTGACTGTCAATTGGCTCCATGTTCTCAGCCGGTGAACACAAAGGGAACTTGATTGGCCAGTGTTTGAGCTTCCCTACCATACAGGGGAAGTGGTTCTGACCCAGCAGTGCATGATGTCACCCTGTAAACATAGTCCTCACATGCTGCACAGTAGCCCTGCTTGCCTTTCAGAAGAACTGAGCTTGATCCCACTCATGTACTACCGACCAAGCTCCTGAGAAGGCAATTATTGGATCAATGCAGGGTTGGAAACAGAGCCAGAAGGAACTCTTTGGAGGCCACCTAGTGCAGCCCTTACATCAATGTAGGAGCACATCGCTACAGAGCATTCTGAGGAGAGCTCCCAGACACAGACCTGCTTAATTCTCCTTCTCCTGATGTTGCCTCCTGGCTTTGGGATTCAGAGGATTAGTGCTTCTGAAAGT
Organism: Gekko japonicus; assembly: GCF_001447785.1. Taxonomy (NCBI): domain Eukaryota; kingdom Metazoa; phylum Chordata; class Lepidosauria; order Squamata; family Gekkonidae; genus Gekko; species Gekko japonicus. The sequence continues at coordinate 67,657 of NW_015172613.1, read as the reverse complement.
GGAGGTTCCCTTCAGTCACCATGGCTAGCAGCCACTAATAGACTTCTCCTCCATGAATCTATCTAATCCCCTTTTAAAGCTGTTTATTCCTATGGCCATCACTCCAACCTCTGGCAGCACATTCCACATTTTCATCACTCTCTGGGTGCGTTCAAACGGGGGCTTTCTGCCGGCATAAACTGCACTGGTTGGAACTGGTGCAGTTTATGCCTGCAGAAACACGATCATACTTACCCTCCATTTTGCGGATCCCTTCGATGTACGCCCGGTCACACGGTGCGGGCGTCGGCGTGTTTTGTTTTTGTTTTTAAACACAGTTTGAGCATGCGCATAGGCAGCCATTCACAGAATGGCGATCTTTGCGCATGCTCAACCCCCCCCCATTACATTTAAACTTTAAAGGTAAGGACTTACCTTTAAAGTTTAAAGCCCAACCTGGCCTCCCTTAAGTCCCGGACTCCTCTGGGAAGTTAAACTAAGGGCTTTTTTTTTTTTTTTAAACAAACGCTCAGGGCGAAGCTTTGCCCGAGCGCATATATCGCTTAGAGTAAAAAAAAATGGCGGGGGAAAAACGGAAGCCTCAGGCTTCCGAACGGAAGTGGCTAGGCACCGGTGGAGAGCGATCAGACGCCGGTGTACATCGGAAGCCACCGTTGCACTCAGGATACCACCACTTGGGACCTAGTGGCAGAGTGCAACGGTGTAAAGGGACAGGAGGCAGATGTGCCCCGTCTGAACGCCGGTAAGTACAACGATTGGAACCGGCACCCTAACCGATATAAAGCCCCCATCTGAACGCACCCCCCGTGTAAAGTAGTATTTGTTCGTGTCCACCCTGAATCTACTGCCCATCAGCGTCATTGGATGCTTTTGAGTTCTAGTACTTTAGGAGAGGAAGTTCTCTTGGTCAACTCTCTCCACCCAATGGATAATTTTATAAACCTCTATCCTGTCCCCCCCAGCGGTCTCTGCTCTAAAGTGAAAAGTCCCAGACTCTTCAGCTTTTCCTCAGAGGGAAGGCGTTCCAACCAGTGTTCCCTCTAAGCTGAGTGAGTGTGAGCTAGCTCGCAGTTTTTTAGCCTCCGGCTCACACATTTTTTTCTTCGCTCAGGAAGGGATGGCTCCAGAGCAAACTGATTTATGCAGCAGCCAAATCGCTCGCTCACAACTTTAATGCCGGTAGTTCACAAAGTAGAATTTTTGCTCACAAGACTCCCCAGCTTAGAGGGAGCATTGGTTCCAACCCCCTTATTTTGGTTGCCCTCTTCTGTACTTTTCCCTCCCCTGCACATTCCGGGGTGGGGTGGGGGTGGGGATACCTTTCGCCACAACCAAATCAAGCCAAATCCAAGTCTTCTCTTGGAAGGAAGCAGCACGGCCAATGCATAGGAAACGGGCTAGGTGGCTCAAGCCAGTGAGCCCAGCCAGCAGCTGCTCCAGTCTGGCATTAAAGTTGTGAGGAAGCAATTTGGCTGCTGCATAAATCACTTTGCTCTGGAGCCCTCCTTCCTGAGCTAAGATTAAAAATGTGTGAGCTGGAGGCTAAAAAACGGTGAGCTAGCTCACACGAACTCAGCTTAGAGGGAACATTGTCCCTTCCCTCTCAGAAAGATTGTTAAAAACTCCCCGATCGGCACTTTCTGGCCACATTTGAGGCCCCACGTTTTCTCTCCATGGGGCAATAGAAAGTTATTAAGACACAGTCGACTATTTAAAAGATAATCTCATAAGATATCACCCCCGTTTCCCCCAACTGAGTTTTATTACGGGCATGACACTGGGGGTGGATGAATAAGGAACTGGGGTGCGAAGAAGGAACTGGGACCCAGCTTTAGCCTCCTCCTTCTGAGATGTTGGAACAGCGCTGGATACCCCGGGAACGCAACCCCGTGCAGAGTTACTTCAGAGCAGCCCCATTGAGATGCACAGGGCGTCGCTGACGGCAGCCTGGCTGAAACGCCTCCTGGAGAGGCCGGGACCACATTTTTATTCGTCTGCAGCACTAAAAGGGTTAAACCTACAGAGCTGATTGCTAGAGAGTCCGAGCAAGGGGGGGGTGTCTTTTCCTTTGTGGGGAGGGGTTTGCCTTTGAATGGGGAAAGAGAAGGGGAAGGAGTTTAGAGAAGGAACAGCCGGGAAAAGCCTCGCAGCAGCCGGATCGCGGGGAGGTTTCCTTGGAAGCGACTCGTTGGGGGAGAAGAACAAGGTCGGAGTCCAGGCGGGGGCACCTCTAAGAGCCAACAAAGGTTGATTCAAGGTAGAAGCTTTCCTGTGCGCGCGCACTTGCTTTGAGCTCTTGGGAGGGAGGGAGGCTGGGGATCATGCGCGACCACGGTTGTCAGAGGGTTGCCAACTCCCGGGTGGCAAATTCCTGGACCTTTGGGAGAGGTGCATTCTGGGAAGGGCCAATTTTGGGGACTGGGGAAGGAAACCCGAGCTGGGAGCAATGCCCTAGAGTCCTCCCTCCAATGCCACGATTTTCTCCAGGGGAACTGATCTCTGTCCACTGGAGGTGGGTTGTAGTTCTGGGAGAACTTCAGGCCCCACCGGAAGGTTGACAACCAATGCTCCCTCTAAGCTGTGGAGTCTTGCGAGCAAAAATTCTACTTTGTGAGCTGCTGGCATTAAAGTGGTGAGCGAGCGATTGGGCTACTGCATGAATTAGTCTGCTCTGGAGCCATTCTTCGTGAGCTAAGACAAAAATGTGTGAGCCGGAGGCTAAAAAAAACCGTGAGCTAGCTCACACTAACTCAGCTTAGAGGGAACACTGTTGACAACCCTTTGAGGCACCAGTTTTGGGAAGCTGCATCAGGATGGGTAGCCGTGTGAGTCTGTCTGTAGGAGTAGAAAAGAGTAAGAGTCCAGTAGCACCTTAAAGACTGACAACAGCAGGACAGAGATTGAGTCCAGTGGCACCTGTAAGACTAACGAAGTTTTATTCACGGTATAAGCGTTCTTGGGCACGCACACTTCTTCAGATACAGTGAAACGGAATTTCCTCAAGCGTTACAGGAAGGGGGAGGTAGTTGCCTGGAAGGGCCAGTTAGAGTCAAGACAGACAGAAACAAAATAGAAAATACCAGTCTGTGTATATAGGTAGAGGGTGTGCAGTAAATTAATGAAGATGCTTAACAGATTCAAGGATCAACAGGGATAATAAACTTTGTTTATATGGTTACCATTTGTTTGGGTTCAATGCAGGGGGCAGTGAAGGAAATAAATATGTCAGAATTGGAGACTGATGTATTCTTAATCGTGGAATCCTAATAGTATTTAATTGAGCCTGCCATCCCTTCCTCTCAAGCACGGAGGCAACTTTACAGCATATCCTTTGAAGTGGGCTGATTGGCTGTGCAGATTTATCTCCCCTGTCCCCAGACCAGAGAAATACATTTCAATTTCTACTATCCATTACTTTACATTACAATCTACCAATCTATTATTCCATTGAAATATGAGATAAAATAAAATGGCCCTTCTAGGGGATTGGTGAGAATACAGATGTAAGGGCTAAATGATGTTAACAAATGTAGGGAGATAAGAAACCAATATTCCTGTTAAGTCCCGGGGATTCCATTGTTCTGAGTATTGTAATAACTCAGCGAGTTCCCTTTCTAGTCTTTCTAATTTGTTCCTGAAGTTCCTTTGAGATCTTGGAAGGGTGGAAGGTGGGATCATGCTTGGCCACAGTTGTCATAGACTTGCCAACTCCCATCTGGCAAATTCCTGGACATTTCGGGGGGGAGTGCATTTTGGGAAAGGCCCATTTTGGGGTTGGGGGACAGGACCCTGAGATGGGAACAATGCCATAGAGTCCTCCCTCCAATGCAATGATTTTCTTCAGGGGAACTGATCTCTGTCAGCTGGGGGAACTTCAGGCCCCACCTTGAGGTTGACAACCCTGTGAGGCACCAGTTTTGCGCTGCTCTCTAAACAGAATTTGTGTGTGTGTGGGGATAATGTCTTCCAGTACAGAAAGGTGAAACGTAATAATCTAAATCAAGATGGGCAGCCGTGTATGTCTATAGCAGTAGAAAAGAGCAAGAATCCAACAGCACCTTAAAGACTAATGAAACTTGTGGCTGGGTTGCTCAGTTCTTCAGATACAGCTAGAATGTGAGTTCATCTGTCCTTATATGTGAAATGACTCCACTCCCCAAAATATAAGATGGACTCACATTCAGGGCCGGCTCACTCACTAGGTGAATTAGGCAATAACCTAGAGCGGGCTGGCCCTTATGGGTGCCAAACTCCCTGTACTCTGGGAGTTTCTTGATTGTGTTTTTAATTCTTCCTAAAATGCATTTATTTTTGAAAATTGGTGGGGGGGGGGCACCAGAAGGGATCCTCGCCTAGGGTGCAAAATAAGCTGAGGCTGGCCCTGCTCACATTCTAGCTGCATCTGTAGAAGTGAGCAGTGACTCATGAAATCTCCTACCCTGTAGAGTTGTCAGGCTTTACCTGGCTACCGGTGGGGGGATTCTCCTTGTCTGGGAGTTTTTGGCATGTGTGCAAAGTGCGCAAGCCGTGATGATGTCACCCGGAAGTGACGTCATCACACATGGCACATTGCTAAGGGACGCTCTAGCGTTTGAGGGGGAAAAAACTCTGTGGTAACCATAGAGATTTTCTTTTGAACGCTAGAGCGCCCCCCCCCCCAACGTGCTCTGCATGATGACATCACCTCCGGGTGAGGTCATTGTGCTGGTCATGTTGGCATAGATGGGGCTCTTCGGGGGTGGAGCTCTCCCCGCTGGCTGGCTGAGCGGTGGCAGATTGAGGCCCCCGAAAGCAGATAACCCCCCACCCCCGTTGGGGGGATGGCAACCCTACTACCCTGCCATAAATTTTGTTAGTCTTTAAGGCGGTGGCTCAAGTGGTTAAGACGCTGAACTGCAGGCTGTGGACGGTCGGTAGTTCAGAAGTTCAAGACCCGAGTGTGCCGCATGACGGAGTGAGCTCCCGTCTCTAGTTCCAGCTCCTGCCAACCTAGCAGTTCAAAAGCAAGAAATTGCAAGTAGATAAATAGGGACCACTTTGGTGGGAAGGTAACAGCGTTCCGTGCGCCTTGGTGTTTAGTCATGCCGGCCACATGACCACGGAAACGTCTTCGGACAGCGCTGGCTCTTCGGATTTGGAACGGAGATGAGCACCGCAACCCTAGAGTCGGACTCGACTGACTTTCGAGCAAGGGAACCTTTACCTTTTAAGGCGGTGTTGGACTCTTGCTCCTTTCTAATGTATGAATCTGACATTTTGTTGCTGGTCATTTTAATCTGCAAAAAAAAAAAAAACCCAAGAAGGATCTTTTTTTGGTTGGATGAGTAAAAAGGGGGAACTCCTGCCTGCACTGGAATTGACCACAGCCACATCCGGAGACCCAGATGCCTTCCCAGTGTGGGGCCGGGGCTGCCGGCTGGTGTCCAAGGCCCACCCAGCAGAAGGGAGGGGAAACTTCTTTAAAAATCGGTTGTGAAGGTGCAGAGAGCAAAGCCAGCAAAGATCACACCTCCAGTGCCCCACCCATCACAGCTCGAGGTGACTCCCCTCCAGCAGGCAGAGAGGGACGGAGCATGCTGATGTGGCCACACCCTTGGGTATCAGCCTCCCACAGACACAGGGCTAGAAGGAAGGAATGGCACAGGGACATCCGTCATGGTGAGGATTGTGGCATGAGCGGCAGGACCCTTGGAGTAAACAAACTTGGGACTGCCACAGATGTGGGTTCGCGTACCCACCTGTAGCCGTGTTTTGCGAAATGGAGGCACAGGGAAGGACCACGGCTGTTCCAACTGCATCGCCTCGCCCCATCACTCCACGGCTCGCTAGGCAGAGGCAGCCATTAACACAATGCCAGACTCTCCCCTCCTGCACTGGGGTTTGGGTGGGAGGAATGGCATCCTTTTGCCAGGCAAGAAAGGGATGGGCAACGCAGCAGGGAGAAACCCCAGGGCACAGTCCCAGGAGGGGTGGTTTCAGGCCTTGCTAAGGGGGATTCCAGCAAGAATACAAAGCTCACCTTTCAGTGTCCAGGAGGCCCAGAAAGGAGTCCCAGATGGGATCAATCGTGATGACTCATTCATGCTGATTGGATGGTCTGAATGCCAAGCATTTTGGCTGGTCCTCTCACCCCGCAAAAAGAAGAAAGAAACTGTGAGGTAACTGCGCTAGATAATATTTCAATAATAATCACAAAATTGTACAAAAATGTGTGCAGAAAAGTGTATAAAGACAATAGAAAATGATGTGTTGACGATGGTCTCCGGAATGCTCTATCGTTTCGATACTATTCTTCTTCCGAGAGTGAATGAAAACAGCGACTCTTGGTCTGTCTTTTCAACTAGTAGGTATCAAAAATCCATAATATTCACCGATGTATCATGACTTAATTGCAAGAATTTCTCTGACAGAATGTTCCTGGGGCAAGGCATTATACAAGCACCTTGCCCCAGGAACATTCTGTCAGAGAAATTATGGATTTTTGATACCTACTAGTTGAAAAGACAGACCAAGAGTCGCTGTTTTCATTCACTCTCGGAAGAAGAATAGTATCGAAACGATAGAGCATTCCGGAGACCATCGTCAACACATCATTTTCTATTGTCTTTATACACTTTTCTGCACACATTTTTGTACAATTTTGTGATTATTATTGAAATGTTATCTAGCGCAGTTACCTCACAGTTTCTTTCTTCTTTTTGCGGTCTGTTCAGTGACTGTGACCATCATTTTTGGTCCTCTCACCCCCCAACTCCCTGATATAGGGATGTAATATAGAAAAAATGATCTTAAACCTGGTCTACAAACTACAAGAATCCCTTTTGTTCTGATCCACCAGGGCAATTCTCGTGTGTCTCCTGAGCATATGAAGGTTTGTGATGTCAAGTGGTGTGCCTCCATTCTCTCTTATTTTCCATGTAACTGTCTGTGTCTCCCCCCCTCTTCACAGCCAAGTGACTAAAGGTATCTTTCCACAGTCAGAAGTGACCAATAGAAGTGGAAGGAGATGGAAGAGCAGAAGCCAGAAGGACCTGGAACTGACAAGACAGCAGGGAAAGGCCTCCATCCCAGCCAAGCTGGGAGTGGTGCTGAATTCTGGGAAAGACCAGTGCCAGATATCTGTGATCAGCTCACTGAAATCTCAGATGCACACTGCCGATGCTTCTGGCAATTCCGCTACCATGAGGCCGATGGGCCCCGAGAGGTTTGCAGCCAGAGGCACTCCAAAAAACAGATTCTGGACCTGGGATTCCTGGAGCAGTTCCTGACTACCCTGCCCCAGGAAATGCAGTGCTGGATCAGAGGATGCGGGCCAGAGACCAGTTCCCAGGCGGTGGCCCTGGCCGAAGGTTTCCTCCTGAGTCAGGCAGAAGAAAAGAGGCAGGCAGAACAGGTGAGGGATTCACTCCAGATATGTCCAATTCAAGCAATGATATCTGGCCTTATGATAAAGGTTCCCTGCCAGACATCTGCCCAAGTGTTAATCATCCAAATGGGAGATTTCACAGCCTCCTTCAGCAGCCTCTTGTATTAGAGAATTTCTTCTCCCTCCAGATAACTTGCCAGGTCTGCTGATGGAAGGGTGCAGTGTCTGGGAGTGGGGCAGGATCCATTCCTTAGTCTATCTTCCATTCCATCTCTTACTCCTCTCCCTCACTGCTGTTTCAGATGTGGGCACCATCCGTGAAGAAAGAAGCGACATTCCCTGAGGCAGAAGGTGCTTCCTTGGAGCAAGGGCAGAAGGCGCAGGCTCAGGAGCGTGCCCAAGATGCCCTCTCCTGCGGTAAGGACTCTTTGTGCCTGGATGTGTTTGGGAAATCCCTGTGAGTTTGATGGGTAGAGAGTTCAGGTCAAGAAAAGAATTAAATACTTCTTCACACAACACAGAGTTAATTTGTGGCACTCAGTGTCCACTAACTGTAATGCCTCTTGAAGCTGTATTAGACAAATCCATTGATGGCAATTCCTCCCATTAATTAAACTATTCATACTTCACCTTCCTTCCATAAGAGCAACTCAAGGTGTCTCAAAAGAGAAAAGGTAGACAAACCTGAGCAGAGCTATTCCACCTGGTGAATAAAGGGAGCCTCTCCACCTTCTGGGTCAGCATTGCTCTGAGAACCGGTTTCTTGGGGCCAATAATCATGGGGAAATTTGGCTTCTGTGCCCGTATTTATAGGGGCATCTGGCGGGCTCCTGTGGGAAACAGGGTGCTGGAGTAGGGATGGCAGGCTGTGGACTGGTACCCCCAGGAGCTTTGAGGAGGGCCTTGGGGTGCGTCTTGGGGCAGATATGATGTCATGTTGCATCTAGCTGAAAACCTGGTTGTGAAGTTAGCATGCCAAGAGACACTCTAAAACCTCATTGCTCTCAAGTCTCCAGATGTGCTGAACTCACATCTGGGCCAAATGTGAGGTGACGTGTCCTGTGACGTCATTTCCGCCCCCCTCCCTCCCTTCCCCCAGGCCAGACACAGGTCTCACAGAACTCTGAAATATATTGGCAGCTTTTTTAACCCTTGGGGCTTATAGGTACTTGGTGCTGTTAGCAGTCAGACCCCTCCTTATGCAGATGAGCAGTTTAGTGCTTAGAGATAAAAACCCCTCTTTAATGTCATCCCAAAATCATATGTGCAGGTCACTGCCTGGCCTAAAATATATAAAAAAAGAACAAAATGGGGACATAATGGGTCCCGGCCAGGTGAGAGCCTTGGAAAGAATTTTGATAAGTGAATCAGAACACCTGACCCACTAACAATCCTCTCTCCACCCCTGAGGGATGTATAATTAAAGGAGAACTGGGGCTCTCAAGTCAGATGGCCTCACCTTGGGGGCTCTCCTCTTCATCATAAAATGCTGGCCGTTTCGCAGCTGCCTCTGTGGACCTCGTTTTTCTAGACTGGTCACTATCACCTCCCTGAAATCACTTTCCCCCTGCTCCTCCATGACTTCCTCTTAGCTAGCTTGTGTGTTTTTCAGTGTATGTGTGTGTGATTTACCCTCTTAATCTTATTTCAAGAAAATCCTTTCAAATTAACCTTTTGGCTGGTTTATTTCAAGAGTTCTCTAAGGGAAAGATCTCCGTAAACATTGTTGGGAATCCCAGCTACCCACCTCTCGTTGTGTCTCTGTTCAAGCTAATTTCCCCCACTAATTACGAGACCGCCAATTTAGTAACAGTGCTTCTCTTCTGCCTCTCCCACGATTTCCTGAAAGTGTATAACAGATTGTTGAGTATACACAGGGCAAGGTTTCACAATCCTGGAAAGGGTGTGTATGAAGCAGGGGACAAACATGCAAATACTTTTCCTCCCTCCTTTGTCTCAGTAACAGGCAGTGAAGAGATGCTATTGAGCCGTCGTCTTTTCAGAGATATGGAAACAGCTGGTGCACCTCCAGTCCAGGTAGGAGAGATGAGCAGGGCATAGCCTGGGTCCCTCCTCCTTTCTCAAGGGGGCTTTTCCTTCTGCAGTTTCTTCAAGGCATCTGGGCGAGACATTCTCTTGAGTGCTGTTCCCTTTACCCATACCATGCCTTACATCCTGTACCTTCCAAGACTACTCCCTTCCAGTGTGCAATCTTTGCACGGCGTGATCTCTGACACGGGAATCTGCTTTTTCTTTTAGTATTCCTTTTCCTTTGACGAGGTGTCCATCTATTTCACTGAGGAGGAATGGGCCCTGCTGGATCCGGGACAAAGAGCTCTTTACAGGGAAGTCATGCTGGAGAACTATGGGAATGTGGCCTTTCTGGGTAAGGAACTTTCATAGGTGCCAAAGGTGCGAATTGCTGCCATAGGGATGAGGCATGAATCAAAATGTTGAATAGCAATACGCCATTTTGAGATCTATCCCGATACTTGGGGAGTCGCTGTGGCTCACTGGCACAGCATCCGCTTGGCATGCAGAAGGTCCCAGGTTCAATCCACAGCATCTCCAGTTAAAAGGATTGGGCAGGAGGTGATGTGAAAGACCAGGCCACTTAATAATCACCTTAATCCTTGGGGGAACTAGGGTGCTTTGTCTCACAGATCCATCCCCCTTATACTGGTTTAGGGTTGCCAGGTCGCGGCGGGGGATCACATGTCTTTGCAGAATCCCTGCCGCGGGGATGGCGAGACGTGTTGCACCCGCCGTCGCCAGGACATGACGCTACGCGTCGCTCTGGCAACGGGGCTCTGAACAGCCCCATTGCCAGAGCGACGCGTAGCGTTATGTCCTGGCGACGGCGGCGCAATGTGTCTCGCCGTCCCCGCGGCAGGGATTCTGCAAAGACATGCTACCCCCCACCGTGATTTGGCGAGATTTGGGAGCCCTATACTGGTTGGGATTGTAGGCTCTGATCTGTTCTTCCAGAAGACTTTTTACTTTTGAATTTCTTTCCCTCAGAATAAAACTGAAATGTTTCGCCAGGCCTATGACTGAAGCTACGACAGTTCGACCTGGACTGGCCTCCCTCTGCCTTCCTTTGGCCACCTATTTTGTCTCTAACATCCATTTACTACCTGCAAACACACATGAAGCAAAGTCATCCCTGAGACAACAGGCATCAACTTGTGCTATAGATGCCAGTGTTCCCTCTAAGCTGAGTTAGTGTGAGCTAGCTCACAGTTTTTTAGCCTCCAGCTCACACATTTTTGTCTGAGCTCAGGAAGGATGGCTCCAAGTTCCGAGCAAACTAATTTATGCACTAGCCAAATCACTGACTCACCACTTTAATGCCAGTAGCTCACAGAATTTCTGCTCACAAGACTCCACAGCTTAGAGGGAGCATACTATTTGATATTAATTGTATATTAGAAATTGCTTTAGAAACTAAGTTAATAATGATTGTTTTAACATGGTTGTTCCAGGGCTCTTTTTGTAGAAAAAGCCCAGCAGGGACTCATTAGCAGGAACTCATTAGCATATTGGGCCACACCCCTGACAGCACAGCTCATTAGTACATTAGGCTGCACCCCCATGTTACCAGAAGTGTGGTTATCCAGCCACACCCACCTTTTGGTTGTTATAAGTTTACCTTGCTTGTTGTCAAAATCCAGGGCTTTTTTGTAGCAGGAACTCCTTTGCATGTTAGGCCACCTAATGTAGCCAATCCTAATGAGTTTCTGCTGTTGGGTGTGGCCTATTATGCTAATGAGTTCCTGCTGGGTGTGGCCAACTTGGGAGAAAGCCGGAACTCCGTTCCTGTGCGTTCCTGCCCAAAAATAGCCCTGGTTGTTACCCATTTCAGTGCAAGGGAGAGCGGGCTAAAAATCCAAATGAATAAATAGATAAATAAGAATGATCTCTTTTTCTTTCTTTCTCTCTGCAAAAGAAGCCAGTAGTATAAGAGAGGCTTTGGTGGAGACAGACAATGGCCTCGCATCCATGGAAAGGCTGGAGAGTTTCTCCAGAGGATCCCAAGAACATATCTCCTTCCCAGAGGAGCTGGCTGAGAGTGAGTATCCTTCACGGTTGTGTCAAGGGAACAGGCAAGGAATAGACCATGGGGGATTTCTGATTCAATTCTGACCAACATTTGGTTTGGTACAATCATACAGCCCTCTGGGTAAGGATAGAGGGAGGCCTTCTGGGGTCCCGAAATCTGGAGGCTCAGAAACTCCTTCTGGGCAAGAGCTCAGCTGTGGCTCTCGAGGGAGTTGGTATCCTTATATACCAGATATTCTGGGGAAAGGTGGAGGGGTGCTTAAGATCAGACAAGCTGGAGAAGGCTAAAGGGCCGTCAGTCCTTTCCTAATGCAGTCACATAGAAGCCTTTGGACCTTACCAGCCCTCCCAGGTGCTAATAGGATATCTCTCTTTATCCCAGCAGAGGATGATCAGAGGAGTGAGGTGGGTGAGGAACTTCATCAGAAAATGTCAGATGGAGTTAAAAATGAAGACTTGAAAGAAAAGGTCAGGAATTGTGGCAGTCCTAAGAGGAAGTTTAGTGTGCATTTTCCAAAGTGCAGTATAATGAAGGCAAGTCAATCCATTCAGTGTGAAAAGTCCTTCAGAAATAGATCCCAGATCCTTGTGCACCAAAGAATACACAGAGGCGAGAAACCTTTTGAATGCTCAGATTGCAGAAAGAGATTCGACGAGAGGGGGAATCTTCATCAACATCAGACAACCCACACATGGGAGAAATCTTTGGAATGCTCAGAGTGTGGAAAGAGATTTAGTTGGAACCCCAGTCATCTACTGCACCAAAAAACCCACACAGGGGAGAAACCTTTTGAATGCTTAGTGTGTGGAAAGAGATTCAGTCGGAGTGACACTCTTCAGCGGCATCAGAGAACCCACACAGGGGAGAAACCTTTGGAATGCTCAGAGTGTGGAAAGAGATTTATTGAGAACAGCCATCTTCAACAGCATCAGAGAACTCACACAGGGGAGAAACCTTTGGAATGCTCAGAGTGTGGAAAGAGATTCTTTTGGAGTAATGATCTTCAAAAACATCTAAGAATCCACACAGCAGAGAAACCCTTTGAATGCTCAGTGTGCAGAAAGAGATTCAGTCAGAATGGCACTCTTCAACTGCATCTGAGAACCCACACAGGGGAGAAACCTTTTGAATGCTCAGAGTGTGGAAAGAGATTCAGTCGGAGTGGCCATCTTCAACTGCACCGAAGTACCCACACAGGCGAGAAACCTTTTGAATGCTTAGAGTGTGGAAAGAAATTCAGGTTGAATGACCATCTTCAAACGCATCTGAGAACCCACACAGGGGAGAAACCTTTTGAATGCTCAGAGTGTGGAAAGAGATTCAGTCGGAGTGGCCATCTTCAACTGCACCGAAGTACCCACACAGGCGAGAAACCTTTTGAATGCTTAGAGTGTGGAAAGAAATTCAGGTTGAATGACCATCTTCAAACGCATCTGAGAACCCACACAGGGGAGAAACCTTTTGAATGCTCAGTATGTGGAAAGAGATTCAGTCAGAGTGGTCATCTTCAACTGCACCAAGGAACCCACACAGGGGAGAAACCTTTTGGATGCTTGGAGTGTGGAAAGAGATTTAGTGGGAACAGCAATCTTCTACGGCATCAGAGAACTCACACGGGGGTGAAACCTTTTGAATGCCCAGAGTGTGGAAAGAGATTCAGTCGGATTGGCCATCTTCAACTGCACCATAGTACCCACACAGGGGAGAAACCTTTTGAATGCTTAGAGTGTGGAAAGAGATTCAGGTTGAATGGCCATCTTCAAAAGCATCTGAGAACCCACACAGGGGAGAAACTCTTTGAATTCTCAGAGTGTGGAAAGAGTTTCAGTCGGAGTGATACTCTTCAACAGCATCAGCTAATCCACACAGGGGAGAAACCTCTTGAATTCTGAGAGTGTGGAAGTGGATTCACTCAGAGTGAAACTTTTCAACTGCACCAAAGAACCTACACAGGGGAGAAACCTTTTGAATTCTCAGACTGTAAAAAGAGATTCAAGTTGAGTTGCCATCTTCAATAGAACCTAAGAACTCACATGGAAAAAACATTTTGAGTGCTCAGAGTGTGGAAAGATATTGAGGAACAGTAGCAGTCTTCAGCGGTGTTAGAGATCTCACACAGAGGAAAAACCTTTTGAATGCTCGGTGGAGTTTCACTCAGCATGGAAATCTTCTACATCATGTAATAAATCATATGAGGAGAAACCTTGTAACTCCTTAGCCCATGAAAAGAACCTTTTTTTTCTTATTTCACACCTAAAAAACAACAACAGACCATATAAAGTATTGACACTACATAAACTCTTGTAGAAAGCTTGAATCTACACAGAAATCTTACCCTAAACAGGAAGATATGTTAAAAACGCTTGGACTGTGGATAGAGCTTTAGCCGTATTTGAAGCCCTCAAATAGATCTCACAGGAAAGAAGGCGAGGATGGGCTCTGTTGGTGGAAGGTGATTTAAGATCAGCTCATATCTCCTTTAGCCTGGAGGTGTCCACCCTAGGGAGGAACCTCATAAATGCTCAGTGTTTGGCAAGAGCTTGAGCCACAGATTCAATTTTCATGTTCTTCAGAGAATCCATAGGAGGGTGAAACATTACTATAGGTGGCTCTGGTGAGGGTCTTCTTCCAACACCCAGGTGATGGAGGTTCAGACCAGCTCAAAAAATAGTTACGCAAAGGAGGGCCTTTTTAGTGGTTGCCCTCCTCTGTGAAACTCGCTACTCCAGGCTATCTGCCAATCTAACCCTTTTTGACATATACAAAACTAGCAAAACACTTTCCTTCCCCAAATCCTGTGAGGAAAAAGACAAGTTGAGGGTAACGGATATCTACAGCCTTTCTGCTCCTGGCATAAATATAGTGTGACCAGCCGGCATCCTTAATTCACAAACATCTTTATCTGGCAAGCAGCTCTAGGGAGGCATTACACAATCCCTCCCCAGTCCAGGCTCCTGTGAGCTTTTGGGGGGGTCGCCACCTTGAAGCCCAAAGAGTTGTGGCCATAGGATTTTTTTTTGGGTTGAAAGGAAAAGCTTGTGTCCTTCAATCCAACAACTCAGTAATTTCTAAGGTGTCAGATCCCCCCAATATCATCCAGTATTGTGGAAACTGACTGGTCTTTCCCAGAGAGAATCAGAAAGTAGAAGTTTCCCTCTCTTGTTCTGACACCCCCCCACTCCATGACCCCCACCTTCCCCAGGCTCCATCCCCCAAATCTCCAGGAATTTCCCAACATGGAGTTGGTAACCCTAGCAAGTGTGTGTGTGGGTGCACATACACACACTTTTCCTTTGCAGCTACAGCCTGCCTGGCACAGAAGGGAAGGGTGCCTTTTTTGTTTCACGCAGATGGGAAGAGAAGCTGAGGAGGCTCCCCTCTAGGGTTATGCAAAAAAAAAAAAAAAAGAGCCGGGTTCGGGTAAATCAGACCTGGGAAAAAAAACAGTAAATGCTGAATTTCCTCAGTAAAATACCAGTAAGACATTCGGATTGGGGCTATATTCGGTATTCCCGAATATATTTGGTCTGATTTACACCACCCGAGGGAAAGGAGGCATGTTAGAATACCTTCTTTCCCTCTGGTAGACCCTACAGATTTCCCTGTCAATTTCACTCCCCCCCCCCAGTCAGCCAGGAGTGAAATTGACAAGGGGAAGCCTGGCTCTCTGCCTTCCCTTCTGTAGCTGACAGATTGTAGCTGGGAAAGGGAAGGCAGGGAACCTAGGCATGTTTACAATGCCTTTCTTTCCCTTCCTGAGATCAGAGAGGGAAAGAAAGGCATTTAAACATACCCCCTGCCCACTTCCCCGGCCTTCTCCACAATAGCGGAGAGGCCCAGGGAAGGAAGGGGGCATGTTTGCCTAGCTGCCCTCGGTCTCCCCAGCCAGCCCACCAAGGTGTGCAGGCTGGGGAGACCGAGGGCAGCCACGGCATTTTCGGGTTCAACTATACTGGTAGCTGAATACAGAACTGTGATCTGTATTCGGCTTATGTGATACCTCAAAAATACAAGGTATCACATAAGCCGAATACAGATCACAGTTCTGTATTCAGCTACCAGTATAGTTGAACCCGAAAATGCCGTAATTATCTGGCTTTTTTCGGGTATTTTTTCAGGTATTTTTCAGTTCGGCTGTAGCCGAATGCACACCCCTACTCCCCTCTACAGATACAGAAACTGACCCCCCCCTTCTTGCACCCAGGTGAAAGAGAAGGCAAATTTGTTGACAACATTTTTACAGTGATTTTTAAAATGCTCTGATGCCCCAATCCACTGTCGGCTTGTAGTACAGAACTGCCCCACCCACCCAAGTGTTTTCAAAGGCCAAAACAGCACACACTGTAAAATGGTCACGAGTTCACTTGTGAAAGGCAGAATACAGAGGCTGCTGCAGCCACCCACCCCTTCTGCTTCCAGCCCCCTTGGAACACTCCCCACCCAGGTTAAAATAGAGCCCCCCCCAAGCTTCTACCTTAATGTGCTACAGTGCGAACCCATGACTGGCACCACTCAGCAAGCAAAGGTGCAAAAAGGACTGGTCAGAGCATAGCAGGAGCAATGACTTTGTGTTGGGAGTAAAGTACAAAGGGAAAGCCTGGGAGGGAGAAGGGAAGGAGACTCTGCCCCTCACTGGCAAAGCCTGGGAAGGAGGTGAGAGGAGGGAAGGAGACTCTCTCCCTCACTGGCAAAGCCTGGGAAGGAGGCGAGAGGAGGGAAGGAGACTCTCTCCCTCACTGGCAAAGCCTGGGAAGGAGGTGAGAGGAGGGAAGGAGACTTTCTCCCTCACTGGCAAAGCCTGGGAAAGAGGTGAGAGGAGGGAAGGAGACTCTCTCCCTTATTGGCAAAGCCTGGGAGGGAGGAGGGAAGGAGATGCCCTCTCTCATTGGCAGAAGACTTGCAACAGATTTCACATCAACCCCTAGTGCTGATTGGAGGGGCATGACGAATTATTGGTGGGGCCCTGCCCCTTTGTGCACCACCATGACTATGGGCCTCCCCCCCCCTTTCTCGGCCTCTTTAGCAAACTCTTTTAAGTCTTTCGGTGCTGCAGAGAAATGAAAAAAAGCTTCTTGTCCTCTCCGTGAGGAGCATCGCCCAGACCCCTACATGCAGAGTGACCTTCAGCCAGGCTACCACCTGTGATGTCCTATGCAGTTCAGTGGGGTTGCTCTGGAGTATCTCTGCACACGGTTGCGCTCCCAGAGTATCCCATGCTGCTCAGCCATCTCGGAAAAAGGGACAGTTGAGCAGGACGAAAAAGAAGATTAAGGCAAACTGAAGCAAGCGCATGCCAAGCCATCCGAAGCAGGTCTAATCCAAACCTTCCTCAGGCCTCTTCAATGGGGATACTCCCAGAAAACTGGTTTTAGGAC
This sequence comes from Gekko japonicus, assembly GCF_001447785.1. Classification (NCBI taxonomy): domain Eukaryota; kingdom Metazoa; phylum Chordata; class Lepidosauria; order Squamata; family Gekkonidae; genus Gekko; species Gekko japonicus. The sequence goes on along the minus strand of NW_015172613.1, from coordinate 50,853 downwards.
TGCATTGAAAAAGAGGCATGTTAGAATACCTTCTTCACTGCCACAGGAAGTGGTGGCGGCTACAAGCATGGATGGCTTCAAGAGGGAATTAGATAAGCATATGGAGCAGAGGTCCATCAGTGGCTCTTAGCCACAAGGTATAGATAGGGGCTCTGGGGCAAGGGATGCTCTGTATTCTTGGTGCTTGGGGGGGGTCAACAGTGGGAGGGCTTCTAATGTCCTGGCCCCACTGGTGGACCTCTGATGGCACCTGGTATTTCTGGCCACCCTTGTGACACAGAGTGTTGGACTGGATGGGCCTTTGGCCTGATCCAACATTGGCATCTCTTATGTTCTTATGTGTGCCTGTAACAATTTCTCTGTTTCTCAGAACATGCCAGTGAGACCACTCCCTATCACTTCCTGGAGACTGTTGTGATTCTGCCCTATAGGACAGGGTCGCCATCTCCATCTTGGGAAATCCCTTTCTTGTAGAAGAGAAGAAGAAAAGAGATTGGATTTATACCCTGCCATCCACTCGGAGTCTCATAGCAGCTTACGAACTCCTTTCCCTTCCCACAACAGACACCCTGTGAGGTAGGTGGGGCTAAGAGAGCTCTGACAGAAACTGCTCTTTTTCGAGAGCAGCTCTGACAGAACTATGGCTTGCCCAAGGTCATCCAGTAGCTGCGAGAGGAGGAGTGGGGAAATCAAACCCGGTTCTCCCAGATTAGAGTCCGCACACTTAACCACTACACCAAATTGGCTCTCAGAGGCCTTTGGGGATACTCAAATGACTATTTCCAGATTGGGAGGGGTTTAAGGCAGGGCACCCCTTACTTCATTCTTTCTACTTGCAAACAGCTTTAGGCAGGGCTTCTTTTGTGGTGGGATTCACGGGTTCTGGGTACTGGAACCATTGGGGGGGCATTGGTTTTAGGGGCTCCTCTTATGCATGGACTCGACTGTACGACTGAACAACAACAACAACTTATGCATGGGGCACAGGTTTGCTTGCAGGAGACACCGGACGTAGAGGGTCAGAATCAAACGGAACCCGCTTCTGTGGGCTTAGCAGTATGGGAAAGTGGCGAGAATCTGCCTGCTTACTGGAGTCCTTGTGGATCCCTTCTCAGTAGTGGAGTGCCACCGACTCTCGATCTATAGACAGCTTGTGAGTCTTCTTTCTATGGGAATCTGAGTCTCTTGGCACTCTGTTGACTTGCTGTTCAAAAACTGGGGGAAAAGGGGGGGTGGAGAAGGGAAAAACTCAACCCAAGATAACACTGCGAACCAGAAGGGTTAAGCTGACTATATATATTATAAAAATACAAAATTTATTAAGGTGTACACATATTAAAATATATTCGGGTTAAATTTTTTTTTCAAGTATCAGACTAATAAAAGCATATCAATTATTAATACACATGATGGGTCAACACTTTCCAACTGAAGACCAAACGCGTTTCGGCCTCAAAGGGCCTTCCTCAGTGGTCACTATACAACATAGTATAGACACACATTCAAACATATGTATACTTATTTAAAGACCAGATGTTGTATCCTGAAATTATAAAAATAGAGGGGAGAGAAAAGGGGAAAGGAAACTCAAATTATTATTACGAATGTATACCAAATCCTTATTAATTTAAACAATTGATTTTTTTTCAAACTAGAATTACCTTATATGTTTGCAATTGTGTTGCTGGTATTAATGATGGGCCCTAGGTATGGCCATATTCATTCCAATTATTCTAAGTAAAAACCATGAAATGAAATAGTAAAATTATTATATTATTAGTAGTAATTGTTTAAATTAATAAGGATTTGGTATACATTCGTAATAATAATTTGACCACTGAGGAAGGTCCTTTGATAAATAATAAATTTTGTATTTTTATAATATATATGGTCAGCTTAACCCTTCTGGTTCGCAGACTTGTTGTTCAGCCAGGAGGACGTCCGTACCACTGGACTTGATCTCCTGCCGACCGTCACGATTAGTCTACGGCTTTTATGACAGAAAAATAGTTGCACGAGCCATCCACATGTTGTTGCTATTAAATTCCACACGTTTGGTCATTTCCCCAAGCTATTTCAGTCTTCAGCAGTAGCAAATGTTCTGAAATTTTAAAAAGTTGTCAGGACAAACATATAATCTGCCAGTGGAGGGCACAGCAGGATTGCTTTTTGAAAACCACTATCAGAAAGTGTGACTTCAGATACACTGAAACAGAAGTCAGTCACCATCCATTACATACAAGCAGGGGTCATTTCCTGCAGGAGCGCACAGGAGTGGAGCTCCGGCAGTAAAGAGCCCAGGGGGTGGGCACATGCAACAAGCCCCACCCCCTGCTCCCAGCAGCCCTGGGCCACAAGGAGCAAGAAGCAGCCAGGTGAGTTGCAGTGGGTGTTGCCTTCTGACACACTTCTGGTGATGTCAGGGGGTGTGGCATATGCAAATGAGTTATGCTAATGAGCTCCTGCACCTCTTTTTCTACGAAATGACCCCTGCATACAAGTAAAGGGCAGGGGAAAGCCAATTAAGAGTCAAGACGCATAAGGAATGGAGCAATAAATATAGCTAAGATTGGATAAAGGCGTAAGAACATAAGAAGAGCCGTACTGGAAATTTTTGGGAACAAATACTTAAATCAAAACTATAACAGGAGCTGAACTTTCCCCAACCCCAGATCACTTACTTCTTAATAGCTGGAAACCTAGAAATTGCTCTTCTTCCCTCTCTGACACCATTTCAGTTCTTTTGCTCACTGCTAAAACTGCAAGAGCCTCATGCTGGAAAAGTACATTAATCCCAGATTTATCATTACGGTATAAAAAACTATGGAACCAATACATTATGTAAAAAAATAACTGACAACCTATACTATCTTGATTCTCAAATATCTTCACCCAGTTTTGTTACAACTTAGTTTCTTGTTATGGAATACTTAGTAAAACAAGATGGAATCCCTAATGTGATTGATGATCTATGTCTGTGTCAACTATAAAGTATTTTGGACACTCTTAAGGAAATTGATAAATCAATATGTATTGTTTTAGATTTATATCATAAGTTTATCTCATTAACTTATACTTCTGATGTTGTAGTCTTTGGTTTTGTTTTCTTCATGTGTCGTGTGGTTTTGAAAACATACAATAAAAAGTAAATAGAAAAAAAATAATGGACAGGCTCAGAAATTACTTCTTTTAGTACCGGTGGATGCAATTCATCTGGCCCTGAGGACTTAGTTTCATTCATGAGAGCCAGCGTGGTGTAGTGGTTCAGAGCAGTGGACTCTAATCTAGAGAACCAGGTTTGATTCCCCACTCCTCCACTTGAAGCCTGCTGGGTGGCCTTGGGTCAATCACAGTTCTCTGAGAACTCTCTCAGTGTCATCTCTCGCTAGGCTAAACTCATACTGAGCTTTAGCTTTTCTAACACTCTCCCTGCAATCACTGGTTACTTGTTTACACTCATCCTTGATTATAAGGTCCTCCTTCCATTTCCTAAAGGAGTCCTTTTTATTTCTCAAGCCTTTAGAAAGCTGTTTATGGAGCCACCTTGGCTTCTTTAGGCTCCTCCTGTTTTTCCTTCTCATAGGAATTGTGATTGTGCCTTTAATATTTTGCTTTTAAGAAACTCCCACCCCTCTTGAACTCCCTTCTCAAGTATTTCTGACCATGGGATTCTACTCAGCATAACTTTAATTTAAAAAAAATTCCCCCCTGAAGTCCAACCTATATGTCTGACTACATACAGCTTTTTCCTTCCCGAAGACTGTAAATTCCAAAATAACATGGTCACTACTACCACCCAACTAGCTGCGGTGGCTCAAGTGGTTAAGACGCTGAACTGCAGGCTGTGGAAGGTCAGTAGTTCAGCAGTTCAAGACCCGAGTGTGCCGCATGACGGAGTGAGCTCTCGTCTCTAGTTCCAGCTCCTGCCAACCTAGCAGTTCGAAAGCAAGAAATTGCAAGTAGATAAATAGGTACCACTTCGGTGGGAAGGTAACAGCGTTCCGTGTGCCTTGGTGTTTAGTCATGCCGGCCACATGACCACGGAAACGTCTTTGGACAGCGCTGGCTCTTCGGCTTTGAAACGGAGATGAGCACCGCAACCCTAGAGTCGGATTCGACTGGCTTTCGAGCAAGGGAACCTTTACCTTTACCTTTTACTACCACCCAAGGTTTCCATTACTTTTACCTCATCAACCAGTTCTTCCCTGTTGGTGAGAATCACGTCCAAGACAGCAGATCCCCCTCGTTTCCCTCTCCACTTTCTGGGAAATGAAGTTGTCAGCGAGACAAGTCAGGAATTCATTTTCAGCAGAGTTCGACTTCCAACAGATATCCAGGTAACTGAAATCTCCCTTGACCACTGCATCCCGCCTCTAAGAAAACTTTGTAATCTGTTCTAGGAGTGTCTCCTCCAAGTGCTGGGCTGGGTGGTCTCTAGCAGACCCCCACCATAATATCACTATTATTTCTTACTCCTTTTATTTTTACCCAGAGACTCTCAATTGAACCTCCCTGCTCAGATTCATGTATTTCCTCAAGCTCTTGGAGGATTGACTACATTAGGGGGGTGTCGCCTAATATGCAAAGGAGTTCCTGCTACAAAAAGAGCCCTGCAAGTATATACCCCCTTTACATATAATGCTACTCCTCCCCCCCTTCCTTATTTGTCTATCCCTTTCCAACAAGTTTGTACCTGCGGTGGCTCAAGTGGTTAAGACGCTGAACTGCAGGCTGTGGAAGGTCAGTAGTTCAGAAGTTCGAGACCCAGGTTGCCGCATGACGGAGTGAGCTCCCGTCTCTGGTCCCAGCTCCTGCCAACCTAGCAGTTCGAAAGCAAGGAATTGCAAGTAGATAAATAGGTATCACTTCGGTGGGAAGGTCACAGCGTTCCGTGCGCCTTGGTGTTTAGTCATGCCGGCCACATGACCACGGAAACGTCTTCGGACAGCGCTGGCTCTTTGGCTTTGAAACGGAGATGAGCACCACAACCCTAGAGTTGGATTCGACTGGCTTTCGAGCAAGGGAACCTTTACCTTTACCTTCCAACAAGTTTACCCCTCAATCCTAAAATTCTAATTGTGAGTGTCATCCGACCAAGTTTCAGTCAAAATTGCAGCTAACCTGCAGGCAACATACATCAGTCCCCCTGGAGAAAACAGGTGCCTTCCAGAAGGGACTCTTTGGCATTAACACCCTACTGAGGTGCCTGTCATCCCCAAACCCCACCCTCATCAGGTGCTCCCCCTGAAATCTCCAGGCACCTCCCACCCTGAAATTGGCAAACCTAGGTGTCTGCAAGGAGGGCGTGCGACAAAGGAGCGTTCTACCACAGGAAGGACGGCGATAGACTCAGCACTGTCTCTCTCTGTAGTCAGGGCCTCTGGCTGTATTTTGGATGCCGTCACAGAGGGCCGAAAGCGCACGATCCCTTTCAACAAGGGGGAAAGCAACATCATGCCGCAGTTGAATAAGTCCTGAATACCTCTGCTGTGTGAGGTTGCCACCCTCCAGGTAGATTTGCAGGTAGGTGCAAACCGAGGAGAGAGATCACGGGAAGGAAGTGGAAAACGAAACAAACAACCGTGATATATTATGCTACAAAAGTCTCCAAAGACTAGAAATTTCTAGTCTTTGGAGACTTTTGTGGCATAATATATCACAGTTGTTTGTTTCCTTTTTGTAGGGCCTGGAGATATCCCAGAATTACAACTGATCCCCAGACTACAAGGATCAGTTCCCCTGGAGAAAATGGGAACTTTGGAGGGTGGCCTCTATGGCATTACATTCACACTGAGGTCCCTTTCCTCCCCAGTCCTGCCCTTTGTAGGTTGCACCGCCAAGTCTCCAGGAATTTCCCTCCCTGGGGAATTGGCATCCCTAGCTGGAGAGTGGTAGGCGGCAATGCTCCCTCTAAGCTTCTTTTTTACTTCTTCACCCAAAGAGTGATTAACACATGGAACTCACTGCCACAGGAGTGGTGGCGGCTACAAGCATGGACGGCTTCAAAAGGGAATTAGATAAGCATATGGAGCAGAGGTCCATCAGTGGCTATTAGCCACAAGGTATAGATAGGGGCTCTGGGGCAAGTGATGCTCTGCCTTCTTGGTGCTTGGGGGGTCAACAGTGGGAGGGCTTCTCATGTCCTGGCCCCACTGGTGGACCTCCTGATGGCACCTGGTATTTCTGGCCACTGTGTGACACAGAGTGTTGGACTGGATGGGCCTTTGGCCTGATCCAACATTGGCGTCTCTTATGTTCTTATGTTCTTAAGCTATGGAGGCTTGTGAGCAAGAATTCTACTTTGTGAGCTACTGGCATTAAAGTTGTGAGCCAGCGATTTGGCTACTGCAGAAACTAGTTTGCTCTGGAGCCATCCTTCCTGAGCTAAGACAAAACTGTGTGAGTCAGGGGCTAAAAAAAATGTGAGCTAGCTCACACTAACTCAACTTAGAGGGAACACTGGTAGGCGGGTTCAGTGAGTTTCCTGGGTGAAAACGAGCAAGGGCCAACATAGGGTTGCCAACCTCCAGGTGGCATCTGGAGATCACCTGCTTTTATAATTGATCTCCAGATGACCAAGATCAGTTTCCCTGATGAGCTTTCCTAAGTCACTGCTCACTTCTTCAGATACAGCTAGAATGTGAGTCTACCTGTCCTATATATTGGAAAGCAGAGTGATTTCAGATGCCAAATAACAATAGCAGGTGTGATTGGATGAGGTGTGATACCCAGAGGAGTAGTAGGTCTCACTGGTAATGAGACAGGACACCGAGGTCTTGATTCAGTCCAGGAGGGAGCATTGTCTCGAGCTTCATTATCAATTGCAATTCAGCCCTCTCTCTTCCTAATCTCCCTTTGAGACTCCTTTGTAAGATAACTGCTACTTTTTGTTTCTCTTTAAGGAGCAACTCTTGCTCTTTTCTACTTCTGCACACAGACTAACAGGACTACCCATTAGGGTTGCCAACACCCAGGCTGGAAATCGCCTGGGATTTCAACTGTTCTCCAGGTAACAGAGATCAGTCCACCTGGAGAGAATGGCCACTTTGGAAGGTGGACTCTATGGCATTCTATACCACTGAAGCCCCTCCGCTCCCCAAGCCCAGCCCTCTTCAGCCTCCACCCCCAAATTCTCCAGGTATTTCCCAACTCAGAGCTGGCAACCCGACTACCCATCTTGATCTGTTTTCTTGGGTGAGAAGGGGATGCCTGGGAAGAGGGAGCAGCCAATTCAGGTTGCAAAATTTGGAGCCCCGCGGAGGAGAAAATTTGGAAGAAGACATCGCTGGGGAGGGCAGGCAGATCTTCACGCGCAGAACGGAGGGCTTATTCGCAGGCTAATCGTAGCAGGGTTTCTCCACAGGATACTCTCCTGTGCAAGGGAGAAACGGGAGTGCTCCCGTTGTCCGGTCTCTAAGGATGACCCTGGGCCAATTTCTCTCAACCTAACCTACCTCACAAGGTGGTTGTGTGAGGATAAAGAGGAGGGGCGCAGAACCGCGTGCGCCCCGGCGCCCACTTTATCCAGACTGTGGAAGAAAATCATAAAATGCCCAGAATTTATACATGCAAATCTTTCTTTCTTTCTTTCTTTCTTTCTTTCTTTCTTTCTTTCTTTCTTTCTTTCTTTCTTTCTTTCTTTCTTTCTTTCTTTCTTTCTTTCTTTCTTTCTTTCGAGAGGGAGAGGCTTGCCTAATTCCATGCCACCGGCCCCAGGTCCATTCATGGTTAAAGCCTCCGAGCGCCCGTTTCTAGAGAGGAAGGAAATAGAAATGCAAGGGGGACAGGAATACCGGATGCACTTTCCTGTCTCCTCCTTTCTACAAGCTGGGCTCGTGTAGTGCTTTTGGAAGAAAAGCGGAAAGGTTCGTGCTTAGGACCAGTGAGTTAAAGGGCACAGGAGGGTTGATACAAAGGCGAGGGGAGCAGAGGTCCATTATTTAGATCGGATGGCCAAGCGGAGCCTCCATGTTTAGTGGCAGTACACCTCTGAATGCCAGTGGCTGTCTCTGTGGGTCGTTTGGGTAGGGTTGCCAGTTTCCAGGCGGGGGTTGGAGTTCTCCTGGAATTGCAGCTGCTCTCCAGATCAATGCTCCCTCTAAGATGTGGAGTCTTGTGAGCAAAAATTATTGCTTTGTGAGCTACTGGTGTTAAAGTTGTGAGCCAGCGACTTGGCAACTGCATACATTAGTTTGCTCTGGAGCCGTCCTTCCTGAGCTAAGACAAAAATGTGTGAGCCGGAGCCTAAAAAACTGTGAGGTAGCTCACACTAACTCAGTTTAGAGGGAACACTGCTCCAGATTGTGAGGGTCACTTCCCCTGGAGAAAGTGGCTACCTTGGAAGGTGGACTCTATGACATCATAACTCCACAGAGATCCTGCTCCTCCGCAAACTCTGCCTCCCCCAGGCAGTGCCCCCAAATTTCCAGGAATGTCCCAAGCTGGAGTTGACAACTGTATATAATCTGGGTCTTTCCTGACCAGTGTTTTGCTGTTTTTAATAGATTCAAGTGGGTAGCTGTGTTGGTCTGAAGCAATAGACCAAAGTTTGATTCCAGTGGCACCTTTAAGACCAACAAAGTTTAACTCTGGGTATACGCTTTTGTGTGCACACAAAATTCTCCCCACCCCAAGGAGTTTGCTGCCGTGCCATTTCAGGCAGAAGGAGGGACGGGGAAGGTGGGCAGATGCTAAGCAAGACAGATTTTCAAGAGTTGTGACAGAAGAGAGCATTTCTGCAAATGCAGCTGCAGTTGCCGATTCCCCCTATTTGGGAAATTCCTGGAGATTTGGAAGTGTGGAGCCCGGGGACATCAGGGTTTGGGTAGGGGAAGGACCTCAGCTGGGTAAAATGTCAGAGTCCCCCTTCCAAAGCAGCCATTTTCTCCAGGTGAACTGATTTCTATCACTTGAAGAGCAGATATAATTCCAGGAGATCTCCAAGGAACCACCTGGAGGTTCTAAATACAACGGGAACCACTTTGCTGAAAGGAGTGTCACTGAGCCCACGTGGGAGTATGGCATGCAAAATATGTAAACTGTGTGGTTCGAAACTCTCTCGGCCGACAAGAGACGTCCAGTGCTTTAACAAGCAATAAGTATATGTGGATCGTACTAAAAGGTTTACATTCTGATCTCTATGCATGATTCTTTCATTCACTGTGTTTGAAGAAGAAGAGGAGATTGGATTTATACCCTGCCCTTCACTCAGAGTCTCAGAGCGGCTTACAAACTCCTTTCCCTTCCCCTCCCCACAACAGACACCCTATGAGGTGGGTGGGGCTGAGAGAACTCTGACACAAATTGCTCTTTTTCAAGAACAGCTGTGCCAGAGCTTGTGACTGACCCAAGGTCACATCAGCAGGTGCAAGTGAAGGAGTGGGGAATCAAACCCGGTTCTCCCGGATTAGAGTCCGCACACTTAACCACGACACCAAACTGGCATATTTGAGACATATGCCTTTAAGTAGCACTTGAGTGTCATTTGACCTTGAGCAATTTGTGCTCTCCACAGGTGTATTTTGTTTTTGTTATTGTAACCACCTGGAGGTTGGCAACTCAGGATGTGGGGGAAAGGTGTCCAGGGAGGCATTTTTATAAAGGGATTAGAACTGTAGCAGAATGGAATAGTCCACGAAGGTGCTTTTATAATGGAGTTATTATTTTAGATATTCTCCTCCTTTTACTGCATCGTCTTCTCCCCTAGTAATCTCAGTTTCTACCTTCTTTACAGTATACCTCATCTGTTGTTCTCATTGTTCCCAAATTCTGTGATTCTTGTCCTATTTCATTGTTCATTGGAGAGATTTGGGGTTTGCTGATTTATTCTGGTATTAACTGAAGGTGTTTTAAGCTATTATTTTAAGCCGCCTTGAACCACGGGGGAAGGCGGGATAGAGAGGTTTGAACAAATAAATATGTGCTGCAAGAGTATGTTGTTTTTATTCCGTACTCCACCTTGTGCCTCAGCAAGACAGGAAAGGCTACAAGGAAAGAGTTCATCAGTGGACGGTAGGCAGTATCTACGTCAAGGCATACAAAAAAATGGATCCTCCATGTTCAGAAGCAGTGTACCACTGAATGCCAGATGCTGTGGGGCTACCTCGGAAACATGAGGCCAGGCTAGATGGTGCTGATTCTGCATGGCTCTTATGAATCGTACAATTCTGCACTTCAATTCACTACCATGCTTCCTTCCCACAGGGCCCACTCAGTTCCCTGCTATGCATGTCTCTTTTCCTCAGAGCCAGCTTAATTCCCTGCTATGCATATCTCCTTCCCTCAGAGCTGACGTAATTCACAGCTATGTATGTCTCTTTCTCTCAGGGCCCACTTAATTCACGGCTATGCATGTATCTTTCCCTCAGGGCCAACTTAATTCACGGCTATGTATGTCTCTTTCTCTCAGAGCCAACTTAATTCATGGCTATGCATGTCTCTTT
>NW_015172613.1:19518-39913 GCF_001447785.1 Gekko japonicus | reverse complement strand
TTTCCCTCAGGGCTGACTTAATTTACTGCTACGCTTGTCTCGTTTCCTCAGGGCCAACTTAATTCCCTGTTATGCATTTCTCTTTCTCTCAGGGCTGACTTTCTCAGCAGCTGGGCAGAGCCATCAGCATCTGTTCTGAGAGTGAGTATAAACTGGCAGTTTTCCCAGTGGAAGTTGGTAAGCAGTGGAGTACCACAGGGCTCAGTACTAGGCCTGGTGCTTTTTAACTTGTTCATTAATGATTTGGAGTTGGGAGTAAGCAGTGAAGTGGCTAAGTTTACGGATGATATGAAGTCGTTCAGGGCAGTGAGAACCAGAGAGGACTGTGAGGAGTCCCAGGGGATCTGTCGAGGCTGGGCAAGTGGGCGTCAATATGGCAAATGAGGTTCAATGTGGGTAAGTGCAAAGTAATGCACATAAGAGCCAAAAATCCTAACTATAAAATATACGTTGATGGGGTCCAAACTGGTGGTAACTGACCAGGAGAGAGATCTTGGAGTCATGGTAGATAACTCCCTGAAGTTGTTGACTCAGTATGTGACTGCAATAAAAAAAGGCAAATGCTGTGCTGGGGATTATTAGGAAGGGGACTGAATACAAATCACCCAGTATCACGCCAGTTTGGTGTAGTGGTTAAGTGTGCGGACTCTAATCTGGGAGAACGGGTTTGATTCCCCACTCCTCCACTTGCACCTGCTGATGTGACCTTGGGTCAGTCACAAGCTCTGCCACAGCTGTCCTTGAAAAAGAGCAGTTTGTGTCAGAGTTCTCTCAGCCCCACCCGCCTCACAGGGTGTCTGTTGTGGGGAGGGGAGGGGAAGGGAAAGGAGTTTGTAAGCCGCTCTGAGACTCCAAGTGAAGGGCGGGGTATAAATCCAATCTCTTCTTCTTCTTCTATTATAATGCCCCTGTATAAATCTATGGTGCAGCCTCATTTGGAATACTGTGTACAGTTCGGGTCATTTCACTGCACCTCAAATAAGATAGCACTGGAAAAGGTAGAGAAAAAGGACGACTAAAATGATTAATGGGGTGAAACACCTTCCCTATGAAAAAAGGTTAAAGAGGTTAGAGTTCTTTCTGGAGACACGATGACTGAGTGGTGAAATGAGGTTTACAAATTTATGCAAGGGATAGAGAAGGTAGAGAAAGGAGTACTTTTTTCTCTTTCTCACAATACAAGAACTCGTGGGTGCTCCATGAAATCAATGAGGAGTAGGCTTAGAACAAAGGAAGTACTTCTTCACCCAAAGAGTAATTAAAATGTGGAATTCACTGCCTCAGGGAGTGGTGACAGCTACAAGCATAGACAGCTTCAAGAAGGGATTGGATAAACATATGGAGCAGAGGTCCATCGGTGGCTATTGGCCACAAGGTATAGATGGAACACTCTGTCTGGGGCAGTGATGCTCTGTCTTCTTGGTGCTTGGGGGGGGGCCAACAGTGGGATGACTTCTGGAGTTCTGGCCCCAGTGGTGGACCTCTTGGTGTCACCTGAGTTTTGGCCACTGGGTAACACAGAGTGTTGGACTGCATAGGCCACCAGCCTGAATTTACATGGCTTCTCTTATGTTCTTATGTCTGGGGCAGTGATGCTCTGTCTTCTTGGTGCTTGGGGGGGGGGGGCAACAGCGGAAGGGCTTCTGGAGTTCTGGCCCCGCTGGTGGACCTCCTGATGGCCCCTGGGTTTTGGCCACTGTGTGATGCGGCGTTTGCAACGGTATAGGTGCCGGTTGCAATCGGTGTACTTACCGGCGTTCACACGTAGAACATCTGCCTTCCGTCCCTAACTGTTGCAAAGCCCTTTAAACCATTGTACTCTGCCACCAGGTCCCCAAGTGGTGGTATCCTGAGTACAACGGTTGTAATTGCTTTACCCCCCATCTGATCGCTCTCCAACGTTGCAGAGCCACTTCCGTTTGGAAGCCTGAAGCTTCCGATTTTCGCCCGCCATTTTGGTTTTTTTAAGGGTTGGCAATATGCGCTTGGGCGAAGCTTCGCCCTGGCGTTCGTTTTTTTAAAGAAAGAAAAGGGCCTTAGTTTAGCGTTTCGGAGGAGTCCGGGACCTCAGGGAGGCTACTTTGCTCTTTAAACGGGGTTTTTTGCGCATGCGTGAAGATCGCCATTCTGTGGATGGCTGCCTATGCGCATGCTCAAACTGAGTTAAAAAACAACAACAACAACGCCGATGCCCGCTGCATGTGGACAGGCATACAACGATGGGCTCTGCAGACAGGAGGTGAGTGTGATCGCGTTTCAGCCGGCATAAACTGCACCAGTTCCAACAGGTACAGTTTATGCCGGCTGAAACGCCCCATCTGAACGCACCCAGAGTGTTGGACTGGATGGGCCATTGGCCTGCTCTAACATGGCTTCTGTTATGTTCCTGTATTTGACAGGCGACTCCAACAAGGCGTCGCCTCTGCGAGAACCCTTCATTCCCCCACTGTCTGTGGTGCGGACCCTCAGCCTTTTGAGGATGCCACTGGGGGCCCGAAACTAGAGGCTGGACATGCCCCCCGCCCATCTTTTACTGAAGAGATGCTGAGCTAAGCAACCGCCCCTCTTTTACTGAAGAGATGCTGAGCGAAGCAACCCCCCCCCCCCGTGAGGGGGAAACAGCTGCAAGGCAAAGAGCCAGATCGAAGCTCCCCCTTAGCCGTGGAGTCTTGTGAGCAAAAGAAATTCTACTTTGTGAGCTCCTGGCATGAAAGCTGTGAGCGAGCGATTGGGCCACTCCGGAAATCAGTTTGCTCCGGAGCCGTCCCTTCCCGAGCCGAGACCAAAAAATGTGTGAGCCGGGGGCTTAAAAACTGTGAGCTGGCTCACACTCACTCGGCTTAGAGGGGACACTGAGCCAGATTCCCAGCCCCGAATCCCTGGCTCCGAATTACACCAAGAGAACGCGTTGAGCCGGCAATGAAGACCGAGCAGGAGGAGCCAGTGGCCCCCAAGCCGGATGCGGGAGCGCAAGGGACTGAAGGGGGAGCCCCCGATGCCTACCGGGGGGGAACGACTGGGCAGCCTCTGAGCTTGATGAAGCCCCAGAGCATTAAGCTGGAACCGGAAGAAGGGCCGTCCTCGCAGTGCTGGGAGACGCAGTGGCGGGAGTTCCCCAAAGCCGTGCAGTCTCCTCGGCCTGGAGAGGGGATTCCACAGCCGCCGGCGTCTGCGTCGTCGGGTAATACCTCCGTAGCCCCTTTTGAGGGAGCGGCTCAAGATGAGGTCGAGACCGGATGCCTGTCGGCCTTTAAGGGAATGGACCGACAAGCCACCAGCAGGCTGGATGCGGCCGGTGAGCAAGCTGCAGAGATCAAGACGGAGGAGGCCGTCGGCTCGGAGGTGAGATGTCGGCGCTTCAGGCAGCTCGGCTACCGGGAGGCCGCGGGGCCGCGGGAGGTTTACGTCCGACTCTGTGAGCTCTGCCGCTGGTGGCTGAGGCCGGAGACGCACACCAAGGAGCAGATGCTGGACCTGGTGGTCCTGGAGCAGTTCCTGGCTGTCCTGCCTTTGGAAATGCGGCGCTGGGTGGAAGGAGGGGGCACCGAGAGCGGCTTCCATGCCGTGGCCCTGGCGGAAGAGTTCCTGCTCAGGCAGCAAGAGGTTGAAAAACCAGCATGGCAGGTGAGAGGCTCTCAGCCAGGCAGTGGTGAGTGGGCCGGAGTTAACAGAGGGTACGGTCTCGGGCAGGGATGCTCTGTCTTCTTGGTTCTTGGGGGGGGGGCAACAGTGGGAGGGCTTCTGGAGTTCCGGCCCTGCTGGTGGACCTTCCCGATGGCACCTGGGTTTTGGCCACTGCGTGACACAGAGGGTTGGCCTGGATGGGCCATTGGCCTGACCCAACATGGCTGCTCTTATGCTCTTACGTCTGGGGCAGGGATGCTCTGTCTTCTTGGTGCTTGGGGGGGGGCAACAGTAGGAGGGCTTCTGGAGTTCCGGCCCTGCTGGTGGACCTTCCCGATGGCACCTGGGTTTTGGCCACTGCGTGACACAGAGGGTTGGCCTGGATGGGCCATTGGCCTGACCCAACATGGCTGCTCTTATGCTCTTACGTCTGGGGCAGGGATGCTCTGTCTTCTTGGTGCTTGGGGGGGGGCAACAGTAGGAGGGCTTCTGGAGTTCCGGCCCTGCTGGTGGACCTTCCCGATGGCACCTGGGTTTTGGCCACTGCGTGACACAGAGGGTTGGCCTGGATGGGCCATTGGCCTGACCCAACATGGCTGCTCTTATGCTCTTACGTCTGGGGCAGGGATGCTTCCCAATGGCACCTGGGTTTTGGCCACTGTGTGACACAGAGTGTTGGACTCGATGGGCTATTGGCCTGAACCAACATGGCTTCAGTTACATTCTCGTGTTCTGACCTCTTAGCTTGTAGAGTAGAACATAATTCTTGCTTGACTTATTCAGCTACTTGGGAGGGGCCCTCCTGTGTTGACTAAGAGGCTCTCTTGTTTCGGCTTCAGGGTCGCTCTATAACAGAGCCCCCAGTGTGACCCTTGTGGTTGCCATGGCGCTCGCCGGACACCTTTCCTGTGTCCTCCAAGTGTTTGTCGATTGTGGGCCGAGCCAGGTGTGGCTTTTGCCCAGCCAGGCTCCTGATTGGCCATTGGAGAGTTGATCAGCTATGCAGATTTTTAAAATTTACTTATTTATTTATTTATTTATTTATTTATTTTATGACATTTATACCCCGCCCTCCCCGCGAACGGGCTCAGGGCGGCTCACATAAGGCACCAGGTGCATTCGGTATACAAATTACAAATATAAATACAAGATTAAAACAATTTAAAATCAGTTCTACAGATGCATAAATAGGCTCCTAACATCTTGTGCACAGTGGGGAAGACTGGGGTGATGGAAGATGTTACCCCACCCGCCCAGTGGTCTCTCCCAATAAAGAAGCGGTGGTGGCAGTGGCCGTGGCGGCTCCTACTCATAAGCCTGGCGGAAGAGCTCCGTCTTGCAGGCCCTGCGGGACTGCATAAATGTTGCTTTAGCAGCAGTCGCCAGCACAGTACAAGGGACAAAAGAATCCCAACCGCAAGTATAGGCTAAAGGGGTCTGAACTTGCTGAGACTGAACTTGCTGAGACTGAACTTGCTGAGACTGAACTTGCTGAGACTGAGAGAGATCTTGGGGTCGTGGTGGATAGCTCAATGAGCGTGTCGACCCAGTGTGCTGCAGCGGCGAAAAAGGCAAACGCTCTGTTAGGGATTACTAGGAAAGGGATTGAGAATAAAACGGCCGATATTGTAATGCCCCTGTGTAGATCTATGGTGTGGCCTCATTTGGAATCCTGTGTCCAGTTCTGGTCACTGTATCTCAAAAAGGACATTGCAGAGCTGGGGAAAAGGTCAGAGGAGGGTGACCAAGATGATTGGGGGGGGGGGGGTTGGAGCACCTTCCCTGTGAGGAAAGGCTGAAGAGTCAGGGACTTTTCCGTTTAGAAAAGAGATGACTGAGGTGGGGGGGACATGATAGAGGTTTAAAAATATTACGCTTAGGAAGGAGAGAGTTGATAAACAATTTTTTCTCTCTCTCCCAAAGTACTAGAACTGAAGGGTATCCAGTGAAGCTGATGGGCAGTAGGTTCAGGACAGTAGAAAGGAAATACTACTTTACACAGAGAGTGATTAAAATGTGGAATTCACAGCCAGAGGACGTAGTGATGGCCACAGGAATAAACAGCTTTAAAAGGGAATTAGATAGATTCCTGGAGGAGAAGTCTATCAAGGGCTGCTAGCCATGGCAACTGAGGGGAAACCTCCACATTTAGAGGCACCAATCCTCTGAATCCCAGAGCCCGGAGGCAACATCAGGGGTAGTCCTTGGCCTCTGTTTCCTGGTCCAAAGGAACTGTTTGACCACTGTGAGAGACAGGATGCTGGACTAGATGGACCATTGGTCTGATCCAGCAGGGCTCTTCTTGTGTTCTTATGACAAGGCGTGGGCAATGCCTGGTTGAAATCTCGGTCAGAATGGGCAAATGAATATGAACCGCTATGGGTTACCAGCTGTCCGGGAGAATTCCCAGTTCTGAATCATCTTTTATTCTGCTTGAGTGGGAGATGGATTTTTCTGTTATTTTTTTTTTTAGAACACTGGAGCTGTTGAAAAGGTGCTTGTGCCTTTCCCTAAGGAAGAACGTCCTCTGGGGGATTTGGAAGTCATGCCGGGCATTGGTGCGAACGAAGCATCTTTGGGTAAGGATCCTCTCCCTGTTCGATGGAGCTTTGTTGTGAATTTCAAAAAAAGAAGAAGTAATTTTGGGCTATGCGGCTTCAAGTTATGCAATTGTTGGGTTGTTGTATCACGCTCCAGGAACGCGGAGTGTGATTTTTACCAGGCGGACAATGAAGTCTCTTCTTCACGACATGAGAGAGGGAATTCGCTGCCACTGCTGTCTCGGGAAGGGGATGAGGAAGAGGCCTCACATGGACTTTTGGCCCTGATAACTATCTGGAACCTTCATGGTTTGAGGCAGTATACCTATGAGGAAAGGTTAAGGTGCTTAGGGCTCTTTAGCTTGGAGAAACGACGACTGAAAGGTGACATGATTGAGGTTTATAAGATTATGCGTGAGAAAGAGCAGGTAAGAGAAAGAGGTGCTTTTCTCCCTTTCTCACAATACAAGAACTCGTGGGCACTCCATGAAATTGCTGAGCGGTCGGGTTAGAACGGATAAAAGGAAGTACTTCTTCACCCAAAGAGTGATTAACACTTTGAATACACTGCCACAGGAAGTGGTGGTGGCTACAAGGATGGACGGCTTCAAAAGGGAATTAGATAAGCATATGGAGCAGAGGTCCATCAGTGACTATTAGCCACAAGGTATAGACAGGGACTCTGGGGCAAGTGATGCTCTGTCTTCTTGGTGCTTGGGGGGGGGTCAACAGTGGGAGGGCTTCTAATGTCCTGGCCCCACTGGTGGACCTCCTGATGGCACCTGGTATTTCTGGCCACTGTGTGATACAGAGTGTTGGACTGGATGGGCCATTGGCCTGATCCAACATGGGCATCTCTTATGTTCTTATGTACCTTGGAGTGTTAGAGAAGACTGCTGTCCTTCCTGCCCTGCTTGTGATGGGCTTCCCACGGGGATAAGGCTGGGCACTGTTGGAAACAGGTTGCTGGACTAGATAAGCTCTTGATCTTACTCAGCAGGACCCTTTCTTTGTTAAAAAAAAGGACATTTTAGAGCTGGACAAAGTACAGAGGAGGGCAACCAAGGTGACGAGAGGGTCGGCGCTTCTTCCCTATGAGGAAAAGCTGAAGACCAGTTTGGTGTAGTGGTTAAGAGTGGCAGATTCTAATCTGGAAAATGGGGGTTTGATTCCCCGCCCTTCCACATGTAGCCAGCTGGGGTGACCTTGGGTCAGTTAGTTTTCTCAGCGCTGTTCTTTCAAGACCAGTTCTCTCAGGGCTCTCTCAGCCCCACATACCTCACAGGGTGTCTGTTGTGGGGACAGGAAGGGAAGGAGATTGTAAGCCACTCTGAGATGCTGAGTGAAGTAAAGGTGAAGGTAAAGGTTCCCTTGCTCGAAAGCCAGTCGAATCCGACTCTAGGGTTGCGGTGCTCATCTCCGTTTCAAAGCCGAAGAGCCAGCGCTGTCTGAAGACGTTTCTGTGGTCATGTGGCCGGCATTACTAAACACCAAGGCGCACGGAACGCTGTGACCTTCCCACCGAAGTGGTCCCTATTTATCTACTTGCAATGTCTTGCTTGGAGCTGCGGTGGCTCAAGTGGTTAAGACGCTGAACTGCAGGCTGTAGTTCAGCAGTTCGAGACCCGAGTGTGCCGCATGATGGAGTGAGCTCCCATCTCTAGTTCCAGCTCCTGCCAACCTAGCAGTTCGAAAGCAAGAAATTGCAAGTAGATAAATAGGTACCACTTCGGTGGGAAGGTAACAGCGTTCCGTGCGCCTTGGTGTTTAGTCATGCTGGCCACATGACCACGGAAACGTCTTCGGACAGCGCTGGCTCTTCGGCTTTGAAACGGAGATGAGCACCGCAACCCTAGAGTCGGACTCGACTGGCTTTCGAGCAAGGGAACCTTTACCTTTACCTTTAATGTCTTGCTTTCGAACTGCTTAGGTTGGCAGGAGCTGAAACTAGAGACGGGAGCTCACTCCGTCATGCAGCCACTCGGGTCTCGAACTGCTGAACTACTAACCTTCCACCGCCTGCAGTTTAGCGTCTTAACCACTTGAGCCGCCGCTCAATAAATCCAATCTCCTCCTCCTCTTCCTCCTCCTCAGGAGGACATGATAGAGGTTTACAAAATTATGCATGGGGTGGAGAGAGTTGACAAAGAGAACTTTTTCTCCCTCTCCCATTGGAGTTGGCAGTTGAGAAGCAGCAGTTAGTTGTTGGAAGGAGAGCTAACCGGGAGTCTGTCAGCGAACTAAAGGAGCTCTGTAGCTCTGTGTGGAATGACCTGGTTTACTGAGTTCCTCAGAAGGAAGAGGACAGTGACCAGAGGGTTAAAAACTAAACACAATAGTGTCATACACCAATGATACATCACTCCTTAAGGGATCTGAGAAAAGTGGAGGAATTTCACATTACCCTTTTTAACCTGTTTTGAAGCCGTTTTTGATCCGTCATGGAGTAAACTGGTATAGGGCTGCCATTTCACACATGGCCTTCCCCTTCCGACAAAGAGCTGGATCTGAAGCGGTTTGCCATTTCAGACTGCACCGCTTTTCCCCCACCGTTTTTTGCCCGTGCGGGCGATCTCCGGCTTTTTTTTTTTTTTGGGAACGTTCGCTTTAGAGCGCTATTGCACTATAACAAAACACTCAAAGCATTCCAATGGGATTGATATAATGCTATTCCCTTATAGCGCTATAGCGCTATAAAGCAAACGTTTTTTAAAAAGCTGTAGATTGCCCGCGCTGGCACAAAACGGCGGGAAAAAGTGCATCGGAACCGGGAGAGGAAACTGAAGACTACTTGGAAGCAGTTGACAGGTAAAACGCTTCAGCCCCGTTTCCTAAACGGGACAGAAGCGTTTGTGTCTGAAATTACAAATATATTCCGGTAGGGAACCGGTTCTAAAATGGTTCTGTCTGAAATGACAGACCGGAAACCGTTTGTGAACCGTTCTTCTTCCGGATTATATCGTTTGTCTGAAATTCCTCGTGGTTTAGTGAGGACTGAGGAAACGGTCTGAGCCAAGTCAGAAAATTGGTTGGTGGCCAGTTGGACTGAAAAGGGGACCAGAGAAGTCAAAAGTTAACCACGAATCAGTGCAGTAGGGTGTGATCATCAGAGAGGGTAGTGAACTATTTAACATCTGTGTGACTGAGAAAAGGCAACAAGCATTCTGACTAAGTAAAGCCAAGTTCAGGAGTTCAGCCTCAAATAGAAACCAATTAACCTCCGTGTAAAACTTCAGTTCACCTGTTGTGTTGTCTGTAAATAAAGCCAGTTCAGTTTTAAAGTTAACAAGCCGTGGTGCCTATCTCTCTTTACTGGTGAACCAAATACACTTAGCAGTGATCCTGACAAATATCCCTGACCAAGAAGAAATCAAGCAAATACTTTTATAGATTTGTATAGAGGACTGGTCAGAAAAATTATAAGCAGCTCTCACCAGGCCCTTCACGCAGACCCTCACGGTACCGGGTGTATATAGAGGGGGAGCGTGTCATAGCATCCAATGGGCAATCGGTTCAGGACGGACCTTTCATTTGGGCATCTGCTTATGGGTCTATTCTCTCTTCTGTTCTTCCAACAGATTATATGCAGCCAGATGAATATGCAGATGCCAGCGAGCCGCTGGAAAGCTCCATGCAAGTGGAACATTCGCCAAAGATCTTCCAAAGGTGCACAACAGGGAATGCTTCCCGAGGCGAGGAAATGGGAGAATCCACTGGGCGTCAGCAGAGGCCAAGGAGGCAACAGAAGAACCACACCAGAACCAGGATGAGTAAACCAGTCTCTTGTAAGGACCACCTTCTACGGCATCAGCAAATCCACATGGCCCCAAAAACGCACAAATGCTCTTACTGTGGGAAAGCTTTCAGCAGCAGGTCGCACCTGGTTATTCACGAGAGAATCCACACAGGGGAAAAGCCCTACAACTGCTCTGCTTGCGGGAAGAATTTCAGCCGCAACTCTCACCTCATCGTACATCGAAGGACTCACACCGGGGAGAAGCCGTACAAGTGCGCTTACTGCGGCAAAACGTTCAGCCACAATTCCCTCCTGATCAAACACGAGAGGACCCACACCGGCGAGAAGCCCTACAAATGCTCCTACTGTGCAAAAAGCTTCAGGCAGAGGTCGTGCCTGACCATACACGAAAGGACGCACACGGGGGAGAAACCGTACAAGTGTTCAGTCTGCGGGAAGAGCTTCACGTGCAATTCGCACCTCGTCGAACACGGCCGGACCCACACGGGGGAGAAGCCGTACAAGTGCTCCGTTTGCGCAAAGAATTTTCGGTGCAATTCGCAGCTGGTTCGGCACCAGAGGACACACACGGGGGAGAAGCCCTACAAGTGCTCCGTCTGCGGGAAGGCCTCTAGTTACAAATCAGACCTGATCAGACATGAGCGGACTCACACGCGGGAAAAGCCGTATCGGTGCTCTGAGTGCGGATGGGGCTTCGTTTGGAAATCCCAACTTGTCAGCCATCAGAGAGTGCACAGTGAAGAGAAGCCTTGGCACAGGCCCCCGCTGGCTCTGGGGAAAGCTCTCGTCATAACTCACTTCTTATGAGTCACAGAAGAGCCAAGAGGAGCTGGGACTTCTGACATAATATCCACTTCGCAGCACTGGGCTCAGATGGGGGCCCCATGTGGTCTGCTGCAGCCACGGTGGGCAGTGGACGCACATTCTTGACTTTGATTTCACAATGGGGATTTTCCCGGTTGTTGGTGGTGGAAAATGCCACCAAGTCACACAACCAACTCATGGCAACCCATTACGGGGTTTTCTAGGCAAGCGATGAGCGGAAGTAGCTTCTGAGATCTGATGAGATCACGTTAGCCTGGCTCAGTGGTAGAGCCTCTGCCTGGCATGCAGAAGGTCCCAGGTCCCATCCCTGACATCTCCAGTGAAAAGGACCATGCGATTGGGGACGTGAAAGACCCCTGCCTGGGACCCTGGAGAGCTGCTGCCAGTCTGAGTAGACAGCACTGACTTTGGACCAGTGGTCTGATTCAGTATAAGGCAGCTTCATGTGTTCATCCAGGCCAGGTCATTTTTCTGTTTAGGTCCCCCCCCATTTCTTATCTTCTTCTGTCTGATTTCAGAGTGACCCACCAAAATCCAGTGCACACCCCACACACCCCACACCCGAAATCCGTGGTCACAGATTCACTGTTTAATCAAGGCAAAGTGGTAATAGAGAACAATGGCTTCTTTTTGAGAATTTGTTGAAGCTATTTGGAGAGGAATACATCTGTCCTGGATGCCAAAATCGTATGTATCAATCCTGCAGTTCTTTGGGGTGTTTCAGCTGGGGCTTGCAGGCATTATTTTTTGAACGGACCCCCCCAAGGGAGTAGGAGGCACAACCAGGGCTCTTTTTGTAGAAAAAGCCCAGCAGGAACTCATTAGCATAATAGGCCACACCCAACAGCAGGAACTCATTAGCGTATTAGGCCACACCCCTGACAGCACAGCTCATTCACACATTAGGCCGCACCCCCATGTTACCAGAAGTGTGGTCATCCAACCACACCCACCTTTTGCTTGTTATTCTGTTTACCTTGTTTGTGGTCAAAACCAGGGCTTTTTTTGTAGCAGGAACTCCTTTGCATGTTAGGTCACACACCCCTAATGTAGCCAATCCTAATGAGTTTCTGCTGTTGGGTGTGGCCTATTATGCTAATGAGTTCCTGCTGGGCGTGGCCAACTTGGGAGCCAGCCGGAACTCCGTTCCTGTGCGTTCCTGCCCAAAAATAGCCCTGGGCACAATTACTTTTGTGTAAGCATCCATGAAACACATAGCAACAGCAGAACGATGGAGACTTTCTCAGATAACTTACGAATGCAAGTTGGGGGGGGATGGTCACAGATTCTGTGATCCAGTGGAAAGGGACATCAATTTGCAACTGACTCATGGTGACCTAGTGGGGTTTTCAAGGCAAGAGATGAACAGAGGTGGTTCTGAGTAGCAACACCCAACTTCCTTGATGGTCTCCCCTCCAAATACTAATATTAATTATTATTATTATTATCACATGGCATTATATGTAGTGTAGCCAGGAGATCCTAAGATTGTCTGGCAGCTGGACGTTCTAGCTACTTTAGCATTATGCGCCACTAGGTGGCGAGCTAGATGTGTTTTTTGGGCTGAGAGAGTTCTGAGAGAACTGTGACTGACCCAATGTCACCCCGCTGGCTTCACATGGAAGAATGGGGAATCAACTCCGGTTCTCCAGATTAGCGTCCGCCACTCTTAACCACTACACCAAGTTGGCTTTCCATCCAAATACTAACCAGATCCGACTCTGCTTAGCTTCCAAGGTCTTAAGAGATTCGGCTAGCCTGGGCTAGCAAAGGAACAGAATTGTTCTTCAGTCGCACAGACAAGTATGCTGGCTTTTGTGTAATTGCACGTAAATTTGTGTCGAACTGGACATACATTTCCTAATTGGCGGCTGACCAAAACAATATGGAATCCAGACAGCCGAGATGTAGATTAAAGAACATGTGACGATTGGATTTTCACAATTTTTATTGGTATAGCAATTAAAAGCTTTAGAAGTTCAAATAAATGCTCCACATCACCGGGGGGTGGGGGGGTGGGAGGTCAAACAATCTTAGCTAGACGGTTGCCCCTTTGTTGTTGTTCAGTCGCTCAGTCAAGTCCGACTCTTTGCGACCCCATGGACCAGATCACGCCAGGCCTTCCGGTCTTCCACCGTCCTCTGAAGTTTGCTCAACTTCATGTTCGTTGCACCAATGACACTGTCTAACCATCTCATCCTTTGCCGTCCCCGTCTTCTTAGACCTTCAATCTTTCCCAGCATCAGGGTTGCCCCTACCATGGTGTAGTTAACTGCTTAATTAATCCTTCGGTTCCATGATTTGGCACAATTAAATTACCTGTCTCAATTCAGCCATCATACTGAACCATGGTTTCATTCAGCTAACTACAGTTAGGTTGGCTGAACATGGGCCACTAACTACAGTTAGGTACCATCAAACCAGAATCTTAAACCATGATTTGAAATTGGCCTTAACTATGGCTTTTTGTGGCATGTGAATATGGGCGTTCCAGCTTCCTCCTGGCTGGCTCTCCAATGCTGTCTTCCCCATTGACATCAGGAAGGTGAACGAATCCAACATCCTTTGAGACAAACCAGGATCTGACAGATCATCTGCAAGCTGAATTCTGGTTTCCCACACAAACCCCAGTAAAAATAAACCAATGTTGAAAGTAGTCAAAATAAACCATAGGTTGACCTTACATCTAAACAGAGCCTGTAAATTTTGAAGCACAGTCTGTGCTCTGAAACTAATCTCCTCTGAACCAGACTTTGCTCTGTTACAAGCCATGCATGGGCCGTATTCTGCTCGACTGTAGCTATCTCTTAACAATCCTGTTTCATAATCTGAAAATGCCCCTTGAGCAATGTTCCCTCTAAGCTGTGGAGTCTTGTGAGCAAAAATTCTACTTTGTGAGCTACTGGCATTAAAGTTGTGAGTGAGCAATTTGGCTACTGCATAAATTAGTTTGCTGTGGAGCCATCCTTCCTGAGCCAAGACAAAAATATGTGAGCCAGAGGCTAAAAAACTGAGCTAGCTCACACTAACTCAGCTTAGCGGGAACACTGCCCTTGAGTGTCTCGGATTTGCTTTAATTTGTACCTGATATTTTTCTAAATAAACCACTTCCTTGTTTAAGATTTTCGTTTGTTTTGCACTGGAGATTTGGAATCTCCAGCCTAAGAAATGAGAAGACACATACTACTTCAGTATGAAGTAAAAAGTGAGAAGTATGAAGAGATTGTGGGTTTTAGCCACGGTGTGACACAGAATGTTGGACTGGAAAGGCCATTATGTTCTTATGTCTGGGGTAGGGATGCTCTGTATTCTTGGTGCTTGGGGGGCAACAGGGGGAGGGCTTCTGGAATTCTGGCCCAGCTGGTGGGCCTCCTGATGGCACCTGGGTTTTGGCCACTGTGTGACACAGAGTGTTGGACTGTATGGGCCATTGGCCTGATCCAACATGGCTTCTCTTATGTTCTTATAGTCTTATGAGTTCATATCAAGTTTAGCGTTTTTGTCATAAACAAAAATGTGGGAAAGCAGTAGCAGCTGCCATGAGTGAGTTCCAAGATTGAAGCTGATTTTCTGACGTTCTCTTTTAAAAGCCACTGTAGGGTTGGGAGTATTTGTGTAAATTCTGGATTTCTAACTTCTTAAAGACTATCAGATTTAAGATGCATAAAGCTTCATGGAATAGAGCCATTTTTGCTGTTTAGCTGTCTACTCCAGACTATTGAGTACTTCTCCAAGACTACACAGTCTCAAATGATTCAAAGGATTAGTGCCTCTGAATGTGGAGGTTCCCTTCAGTCACCGTGGCTATTAGCCATTGATAGACATATCCTCCATGAATCTCATCCCCTTTTAAAGCTGTTTATTCCTATGACCATCACTATTTCTTCTGGCAGCGATGCCACATTTTAATCACTGTCCACGTAAAATAGTATTTCCTTTTGTCCGTCCTGAAAAGGGCTGATATGTTGTAGTGGTTTAAGTGTAGGACTAGGAGCTATGACGGCCAGGTTTAAATCCCTCACTCAACCATGGGAGCCTGCGAGTCTGAGAAAGAGGGACCCAGATTTGATGGCAAAATCAGTCTAAAGTGAACTTTACATTACAAGAAAAGGAGATTGGATTTATACCCGCCCTTCACTTGAGTCTCAGAGCGGTTTACAAACTCCTTTCCCTTCCCCTCCCCACAACAGACACCCTGTGAGGTGGGTGGGGCTGAGAGAGCTCTGACAGAAACTGCTCTTTTTCAAGAACACCTCTGACAGAGCTATGGCTTGCCCAAGGTCATCCAGCAGCTGCAAGTGGAGGAGCGGGGAATCAAACCCAGTTCTCTCAGAATAGAGTCTGCACACTTAACCACTACACCACTATAATTACCCCTGGTTTCAACTAATTTATGGTGGAGGGGGGAAATCCCCCAAATCCCCCTGGGGCTTTAGACAGCGGTCAGTTAACAGGCTAAGTATTTGGATGAAGGAGGAGGAAAAATTAGATGTGACATTTTTATCATTTTGTATGTGATATTTCTCCTGAAATGGGATCTTGGTTTTTTTTTCAAAATGGCACCAGGCAGTCCAGTATCTGTTCCATCATAGTGAGGCATAGCTAAAATAACCTAGGCTCATTTCTACAGCAAAGTACTCAACAGCAAAAACAGGAATGTTGGCATTTATCATGCAAGACAACACTTTTTTTTTTTTTAAGGAATCTTTATGCAGAGAGGAAACAATTGTATAATTCCGCAGCATGACTTCCCTGTAAACACCTCTGCTGCGGTGGAATACACGGCCACTTCCTCAAAGGTCACTGGGCCCTAAAAGAAACAGGTCTTCTTTGCTCACAAACAATGTCTCTTGGGTGAATCCCAGTTTGAAAAGGAAATGGAAGTGGATAAACACAGCGTGCAGAATCAAGAAGAAGAAGAAGAGATTGGATTTATACCCCGCCCTTCACTCGGAGTCTCAGAGCGGCTTACAAACTCCTTTCCCTTCCCCTCCCCACAACAGACATCCTGTGAGGTGGGTGGGGCTGAGAGAGCTCTTTCCCGAGTTGTCCTTGAGAGAACAGCTCTTGTCAGAACTATGGCTTGCCCACGGTCATCCAGCAGCTACAAGTGGAGGAGTGGGGAATCAAACCCGGTTCTCCCAGATTAGAGTCCGCGCACTTGACCACTGCACCAAACTGGCTCTCAACCAACCAGACACACACCAAATTTGGATAATTTGTGGGATAAAATGGCCCCTTTATTGGTTACAGCTGTAAAAGAAGCATTGGCACCGCATGGGGCGGCCCACACCAGTCGATTTACCCTATCACACTGGCTTGGGCGGAGAACTGTGGGATGGCAGATTGCAGGAGCCCACATGGGCAACTGCCCCTCGGTGGTCTCCCCTGCTGATGAAGCCTCTGAGCCCTGACTTGTTTGCATTCGCTTTGGGGGGTTAACGTTTGGTTTTCTCATAATGTTTAAAAGACCAGATTTTAAGTGGCAGGAGCCCTCGTCTTCCGCGCTCTCAAGGTGCCTCGGAGTAGAGGTCAGATCCGAGCATTCTTTTTTCATTACGTCTTGTATCATTTGCCCTTTTCACTGAGAGGAGGATCACACAGCGTGAGACCATTTAGACCAGCAAGAATGGGACAGCCAGGTCCCAATACAATAGAAGCTGGGATCACAACAAAAATCAGGAAATGAGCAGAAAATCGGGGGGGGGGGGAAAGAGCTGAAACCAAGCATAAGAATTTACGTGACACGTTCTGTGCTATAGGAGTTACATATAAGAATCATGCTTATGGCAGTACATACTGGAACACTGTAATGTAGACAGCAGTCCCTGCCCCTTTACTGAAGCATCCTAAAAAAAACATTTCATGGCATAATTTGCAGAAAATCAGGAGAATGGGAGCCTTCCTGACCTCCGTAGGCTATTCCCCCAGGCTTTGGGCACAACATAGAATGCACATGAACAGGCCCCTGCAGAAGGCCCTGCAGAAGCCAGGTTGGTGTAGTGGTTAAGGGCGTGGACTCTAATCTGGGAGAACCGGGTTTGATTCCCCACTCCTCCACTTGCACCTGGCTGGATGACCTTGGGCAAGCCATAGTTCTGATAAGAACATAAGAACATAAGAGACGCCAATGTTGGATCAGGCCAAAGGCCCATCCAGTCCAACACTCTGTGTCACACAGTGGCCAGAAATACCAGTGCCATCAGGAGGTCCAGCAGTGGGGCCAGGACATTAGAAGCCCTCCCACTGTTGACCCCCCCCCCAAGCACCAAGAAGACAGAGCATCACTTGCCCCAGAGCCCCTAGCTATACCTTGTGGCTAATAGCCACTGATGGACCTCTGCTCCATATGCTTATCTAATTCCCTTTTGAAGCCGTCCATGCTTGTAGCACCCACCACTTCCTGTGGCAGTGAATTCCATGTGTTAATCACTCTTTGGGTGAAGAAGTACTTCCTTTTATCCGTTCTAACCCGACCGCTCTGCAGTTTCATGGAGTGCCCACGAGTTCTTGTATTGTGAGAAAGGGAGAAAAGTACCTCTTTCTTTACCTGCTCTTTCCCATGCATAATCTTATAAACCTCAATCATGTCACCCCTCAGTCGTCTTTTCTCCAAGCTAAAGAGCCCTAAGCACTTTAACCTTTCCTCATAGGGAAAGTGTTCCAACCCTTTTATCATTCGAGTTGCCCTTTTCTGCACTTTTTCCAAAGCTATAATATCCTTTTTAAGGTGTGGTGCCCAGAACTGCACACAGTATTCCAAATGATAAGAGCTGTTCTTGAAAAAGAGCAGTTTCTGTCAAGAGTTCTCTCAGCCCCACCTACCTCACAGGGTGTCTGTTGTGGGGGGAGGGGAAGGGGAAGGAGTTTGTAAGCCGCTCTGAGACACCTTTGGGCACTGAAGGGCGGGGTATAAATCCAATCTCTTCTTCTCTTCTTCTTCTTCAGAGGAGCCAAGCTGTACTGGTGGAGCCGAGGGGGAGAGGCGGTCCTGCAGGTATGAGGGACCCAGGCTGTGGACAGGCTTTGTATGTAAGGGCCAATCAATTGAATTGAGCCCGATAGTGAGAGACATATGTGGGACAAATATAGCAGCTTCTCTCTCCCTGGCCCTCACTTTTGGGCTGTGAAAACTAGCTAAAAGAAATTAACCCTGTGGCGACTGTCTCCTGCAGCTGTGGGAAAAGGAAAGCGGCGGTTTCATAGGCAGACACGGGAAATGCAGGTGGAGGCAGTCGGAGAGACAGCCTTGCAAAGGGATTGATTTTCCCCAAGAAATGTTCATTTCCCTATCCAATACTGAAGTTGCTGTGATGAACTATTTAATTTGTACCCTACCTAGGGATTTGCAAGGAGATCAAATCAGTCAATCCTAAAACGAATCAACCCTGACTGTTCCCTGGAAGGACAGATAATGAAACTGAAGCTCAAATACTTTGGCCACCCAATGAGAAGGGAGCACCCACTGGAGGAGACCCTGTTGCTGGGAAAGACTGAAGGTCAAAGAAGAAGGGGATGGCAAAGGATGAGATGGTTAGACAGTGTGATCGATGCAGCAAACATAAAGTTAAGCAAACTCAGGAGCACGACAGAAGACAGGAGGGCCTGGCATGATGTGGTCCATGGGGTCGCGAAGAGTCGGACTTGACTGTGTGACTGAACAACAACAACAACAGGTCTTGCAGAAATTAAAGCCTCATTAGCTGAAATCAGCTGCAGAACCACCCATTACGGTTTTACTGAGCAAACTTTCTGAGAGACTTATCTCTTCAGGAAAAAAATGAGGTCAGTCTTCAGATCTTGTGTCAACTTGACAAACAGTGAACTTCTTAGAGATAATGATTTTATTTAAAGTAAATCATGTTCTTTGCATTAGGCAAGAATTTGATGAACAGGTGAAAGTTAACCATACAACTACAGAAAAAGGCACACAATAAAAATCAGGTCTCCAAACATTTTTCAAACTTAGCTTAAATAGCTAAGCATTTGTTGTTGTTCAGTCGCACAGTCGAGTCCGACTCTTCGCGACCCCATGGATCATCTCCCGCCAGGCCCTCCTGTCTTCCGCCGTCCTCTGAAGTTGGCTCAATTTCATGTTCGTTGCATCGATGACACTGTCTAACCATCTCATCCTTTGCCGTCCCCGTCTTCTTTGACCTTCAATCTTTCCCAGCATCAGGGTCTTCTCCAGGGAGTGCTCCCTTCTCATTGGGTGGCCAAAGTATTTGAGCTTCAGTTTCATTATCTGGCCTTCCAGGGAACAGTCAGGGTTGATTTCTTTTAGGATTGACTGATTTGATCTCCTTGCAGTCCAAGGAACTCTCAAGAGTCTCCGGGCTCCCTCTCCTCTCACCTCGCCTAAACACCCACAAACATTCGATTTTCTCATTCAAACATTCAAACTCGACATCGTAATAACATCAAGCATAGGAAGAAACCCGCTAAAGAAGCTCCGAAAAGCCTGCTGCTGATCTTCCGAGAAGGTATACCTCGGGCCCGAAAACACAAAATGGCGACCGGAGCGGGAACACAAGCTCCGAATGGTGAACCACTTACCAAACAAGACCTTCTTGAAAGCGTCCAACTTATAAAAGCCGAAATCCACGTTTCGATCAACGCTGCCTTGAAACCCATAACGGAACAGCTTGAAGCTTTGCAAGCCTCTATGCAGAGCATAGCTCTAACCGCGGACACGGCGCTCGAAGCCGCTACAGCCACGAACGAGGATATTAGATCCCTGCAGGAGGCTGAGCTCTGGGCCCGCGAAAGAATCCTATATTTGGAGCACCGCACATGCGAAAGGCAAGTAAAATTTCGGGGCTTTCCAGACAACGCTGAACAAACAGAGACACCTACTGCATTCCTTTCCCAATGGATGCAATCTGCCTTCTCCCTTGAGGCTGCCAATGTTCCCAGACTAACAAGAGCATACAGGATCGGCACGAAAAATGCCAGCGACCGAAAAAAACCTAGAGACTTCCTAGCCGAGTTCGAAAACACCAACATGAAATCTTTCATACTAAAACTTGCAAAAGCTGCATCAAAACTTGAATTTAATGGCTCCCAAATCGCCATCTTTCCGGACGTGGCTCCTGAAGCTTTATTGATCAGAAAATCTCTTAAACCAATTACTTCAAGACTAGTTGAAGCGAAGATAAAGTATCGTTGGCTCCCAACCGGCGCACTGCAAGTCCAGAAGAATGGCACCTCCCTTATTGCTACAGACCAAGACTCCGGAGAAAACTTGCTGATGAAGCTGGGTCTCAACCCCATTGTAGAAATGGAAACGGATCACCGAGGAACCAGGAAGAGACCAAGACAATCTACCCCTCAAAAATGGTCTAGAATTCCCTTGAGAAGGAGAACGTCCTCCTGAATCATCGAGACTTCACACGTTTTGCACCACCAGAAACCAGCTTCTCCAAACACCGAGTCTAAAAGCTTTTAAGCATAACTTTTAAAACCTCATATTAATTCTCTTAACATGAGAAAGCGAGTAGTATAAGCAAATCCCGGCGGGGTGTTAATAAGGGGGGAGGGAAGTAGTCCGAAGATCAGTTCGCGCCCTCTGTACTGTTTATTATGTTATGGCTGCTATTGCTTTGTGGGTTAGTTGCGTGTTCGGTTAGTAAGCCCCTATGGCTTGGGA
>NW_015172613.1:17966-19504 GCF_001447785.1 Gekko japonicus | reverse complement strand
GTCTCCTGCACGTCAGTCAGGGTGAGGGGAGGGGGGAGGGGGGAGAGGGTTATCGGGTACAGTTTCTTTGTTAGGTATTCCAGGTATAAAAAGCTTTGGTCTGCTCTTGCAATGGTTAATGGTTATACAAAAGTTTTATTTAAGCACAGTTCTCTATATTTATCTGTTTGAGTACAATTTATTATTGATGTTCCTATGTAAGACAGAGTTTATTATGACTCCCATATGTGAATTTTTTAAAGCAACATGGGCACTATAAAGATAACAGCCCTTAATTGTAGGGGAGTTAGAGACAAAATAAAAGCTAAACGCATTTCAAACGAGTTTCATAAAGAAAACACCAACATAGCCCTTCTACAAGAGACTCATACAAAAAAAAGGTGATCTTATCTTTCCTCCCAATCGGTTCCATACTCAATTGTTAGCGCATGGAACGAATAACTCCAAAGGAGTAGCAATTTTAATTTCTGCCAACACTAATTTTAAAATAGACGAATGCCTGAAAGACGAGGAGGGCGCTATATTTTTGTTAATGGCACTCTTGACGACCTCCCCTACACTATAGCATCTATATATGGTCCTAACACTAATCAATGTAGATTTATTAAAGATACCCTAGAAAAATTACGTTCATTCAGCAAAGGACCTATCATAGTAGGAGGGGATCTAAATTTTACTCCAGACCCTACAATGGACAGATCTGCACCTAAGAAACGCCAAGGTAAAAGCTCAGCTAGACCACTTCAAGCTCTGTTAGACGCTCATGATCTAGTAGACATATGGAGGCTGCAACACAAAAAGGACAGGGATTACACATACTACTCCCCTAAATATAAATCATATTCCAGGATAGATTTTGTGCTGACCTCCTCATGTTTGATACCCAACATATCATCCTCTGAAATTGGTCTGCAGAAATGGTCTGATCACGCACCAGTATCTTGCATACTGCACACGAAACTTTTTAAAACTCAGAAACCACAATGGAGATTCAATAAACTTTTATTAAATGATCCGAAAGCGCAAGATTTAATCAAACAAGAACTAACACATTATTTTAAAACCAACGACTCGTCTGAAGTATCGGTTTCCACGATCTGGGAAGCTTCAAAGGCTGTTATGCGAGGCCAATGCATATCCATCTCAACAGCCTGCAGGAAAGAAAAAAATAAGATCAAAGAGGTTCTTATCAACAGCATTAAAGATCTAGAAGCCCTACACAAAAAGAACTGTTGCAGCAGAACATATAAAAAACTTTTGGATGCTAGAAAAAAATTGGAACTGTTAGATTCTTCAAACATATTAAAAGAAAATTTTAACAAGAAGAAAAACTACCAAACAAATCAATCTAAACAACTAAAAATCATAGCATGGAGACTAAAAAAAAAACGAGCGGAAAGATTTATAGGCTGTATAAAAGAGAACCAAAACGTGCTTCACAAAAAAACTAACGACATTATAAAGACTTTCCACTCCTTCTATTCTTCACTATACACGTCACAAACTCCTAGCCTTCCATCAATTTCAAAATACCTACA
>NW_015172613.1:10141-15840 GCF_001447785.1 Gekko japonicus | reverse complement strand
TGACACTGTCTAACCATCTCATCCTTTGCCGTCCCCGTCTTCTTTGACCTTCAATCTTTCCCAGCATCAGGGTCTTCTCCAGTGAGTGCTCCCTTCTCATTTGGTGGCCAAAGTATTTGAGCTTCAGTTTCATTATCTGGCCTTCCAGGGAACAGTCAGGGTTGATTTCTTTGAGGATTGACTGATTTGTTCTTCTTGCAGTCCAAGGGACTCTCAAGAGTCTTCTCCAGCACCATAGTTCAAAAGAATCTATTCTTCGGCGCTCGGCCTTCCTTATAGTCCAACTCTCGCAGCCATACATGACTACTGGGAATACCATTGCTTTGACCATGCGGACTTTTGTTGGCAGGGTGATGTCTCTACTTTTTATCATGCTGTTTAGGTTCGCCATCGCTTTCCTCCCAAGGAGCAGGCGTCTTTTAATTTCATGGCTGCAGTCACAGTCTGCGGTGATCTGGGATCCCAGGAACGTGAAGTCTGTCACTACTTCCACGACTTCCCCTTCTATTTGCCAAGGAGTGATGGGGCCGGATGCCATGATCTTAGTTTTTTTGATGTTGAGCTTCAAGCCCACTTTTGCGCTCTCCTCTTTTACCCTGAGCAAGAGGCTCTTTAGGTCCTCTTCACTTTCTGCCATTAGAGTGGTATCGTCTGCATATCTGAGGTTGTTGATCTTTTCCCCAGCAATCTTAATTCCCGCTTGTGATTCATCCAGGCCAGCATTTCGCATGATGTACTCTGCATATATATTAAATAAGCAAGGTGACAGTATACATCCTTGTCGTACTCCTTTTCCTATGCTGAACCAATCAGTTGTTCCGTATCCGGTTCTAACTGTCGCTTCTTGGCCCTTATACAGGTTTCTCAAGAGACATGTGAGGTGGTCTGGTACTCCCATCTCTTTAAGGACCTGCCATAGTTTGTTGTGATCCACACAGTCAAAAGCTTTAGCATAGTCAATGAAGCAGAAGTAGATATTTTTCTGGTACTCTCTTGCTTTTTCCATAATCCAGCGAATGTTGGCAATTTGATCTCTAGTTCCTCTACCTCTTCGAAACCCAGCTTGTACTTCTGGTAGTTCTCTATCCACGTACTGTTGAAGCCTAGCTTGTAGGATCTTGAGCATGACCTTGCTAGCGTGTGATATGAGTGCAATTGTGCGATAGTTTGAACATTCCTTGGCGTTGCCCTTCTTTGGGATTGGAATGTATACTGATCTTTTCCAATCCTGTGGCCACTGTTGCGTTTTCCAAATTTGCTGGCAAATTGAGTGCAGCACTTTAACAGCATCATCTTCTAAGACTCTGAACAGTTTTAGCCCCGTGCTGGTATGATCTCTTGAGGTCCTCTTCACTTTCTGCCATCAGAGTGGTATCGTCTGCATATCTGAGGTTGTTGATCTTTTCCCCAGCAATCTTAATTCACGCTTGTGATTCATCCAGGCCAGCCTTTTGCATGATGTACTCTGCATATATATTAAATAAGCAAGGTGACAATATACATCCTTGTCGTACTCCTTTTCCTATGCTGAACCAATCAGTTGTTCCATATCCGGTTCTAACTGTCGCTTCTTGGCCCTTATACAGGTTTCTCAAGAGACATGTGAGGTGGTCTGGTACTCCCATCTCTTTAAGGACCTGCCATAGTTTGTTGTGATCCACACAGTCAAAGGCTTTAGCATAGTCAATGAAGCAGAAGTAGATGTTTTTCTGGTACTCTCTTGCTTTTTCCATAATCCAGCGAATGTTGGCAATTTGATCTCTAGTTCCTCTACCTCTTCGAAACCCAGCTTGTACTTCTGGTAGTTCTCTATCCACGTACTGTTGAACTATGAGTTAGGGGAGGCCTAATCGGATGGGATGGGTGGAGTGACTAACTCCAGGCAGAAGGTGAGAAATGTCAGCAAGGGATTAAATTCTCCCTGCACAGGGGAAAAGATTTTTGCACACTCTGCCCTGGCTGGCCATGATATCCATGATATTTAGGCTGAAGTAAGCCTCCCAAAATGTGTTCCTCCCCCTGCAGTCTCAAGGGAAGCTGCCTTGAATCCACGCATGGAAGAGCACAAATGAGTCCTGTCCGCTCCATCAGCGTATGTCTCTGCCTCAAGGGGGGGGGGGACAGGTCTGACTGCATTTTGGCCGCCTCAAACTCCCTGCAGTGCCCCCCCCCCAACAATTCCCACATGGGATGTTCCAGTGTTTTAAAAGATGAGAATCAATATATCAAACAATTTAAAACCCAAATCCAAATAATAATAAAATAGTTACTTGTGGTCCAAAAATTTCCTTCTATGGTTGTGTTGCCACAGTATTCACAAGTAAAAAGCAGTGTGGATAAACTTACAGGTGTTGGAGCTTTATAATTAGTTAAGCTAGTCATGCGATTGTACCTATATGGCTCCAGTGTTTTAAAAACCATCAGTTCTATACTAATACATTGGTATAGCTGGATAGATGTGTGGTTGGTTATACTGATACACTAGTCAACAGCTAAAGTGAAAAAGCAAAACTGACTCCCACTCCCCATACCCCGGGAAGGAAAAACAGCTGTCATTGGGGCAGGGGAGGGGGAATTTGAAAAGGCAGCCGAGTTTCCACTTCACCCCAAAGCAGCTTTGAGCAAGAGGGCAGAAAAGCTAGGGGAAACTCCCGTCAGAGATACCCAAGTGCTGCAGGGTGCTGTGTGGAAGTAGGAGAAACGAATCCCCCAAAGCATCAAACCCGGAGCACGTCAGCTGTGGGGAGGAGAGCTGACAGCCCTGCTTCCATTTCCCCAAGACAGAAGGACACACAGCCTTGCGGCTGAGGAGGAGGATTTCCTCCAAAAATCCCCCCCCCACTTTGGACTCTTCGGATCCTCTCCCTTGGGGGTCTTCTGAGGGCCAAGTGACACAGTCTCTGTCCCCGAATTCATAACCCCCTTCCTCTTCCCCTCTCCCTCAGCCCCATCGCCCCCTAAATCTCCCCCTCCTTGATCTGCTCTCTCCTTCTCCCCCGCCCCAAATCTCACTCTCAGCCCCCCACTCCTTCCTAAATGCGCCTCTGGAAGCCGCCTGAACTTCCTCCAATCTCCAAAGGTGCTGGATTCGGATCCTGCGCTCAAGTCCACTGCAGGAACCACGTGGCTCTGCACAAAGACACCCTGTGAGGTAGGTGGACCCTGGAGCTGAGAGAGCTCGCTTGAGAGCTGCCCTAGAGAGAACAGCTCTGAAAGACCTTGTGACTGACCCAAGGTCACACCAGCAGCTGCATGCTGCATGTGGAGGAGTGGGGAATCAAACCTGGTTCTCCCAGATTAGAGTCCACGCTCCTAACCACTACACCAAACTGGCTCTCACACCCTCCAGACTGGAGGCTCTCCTCCAGAAGAGGGGGAATGGTGGCTCGCCTTCATCCCTGCTGCACAAGAGAGGTTGAATCTTTGCCCCCGTGGGAAGAAAACCCTGCTTATCTCCTAGCTGGGGGGGGGGGGGGGAATAAGACCCAAAAGGGAGGGTGTCCACAGTCCTAGAGAGGCACCGGGTGGGTGGATATTCCCTGCTCCTCCCCCCTTGCAAAAAAAAGGTTTGCATTTCCTGGGTTCTGCTCCAGCGGTTGGGGAGGATCTGGTGATAAGCTCAAAGGGCCTTGGGGGTGGGGAATGGAAGGGTGGGGGGTCTGCAAATAACTGGGAGAACGCCCCCTCAGTCAACACCCCCCCTTTCTGCTTTGTGCAAAAGAAAGTGTCCCCCCCAAAGAAGAGCCGGGAATTAAGACCAGCAGGAGACAGGAGAGGAGAGGAACATCCACCCCACCTTAGAGAGCCTGTTTGGTTTGGTGTAGTCGTTAGGAGCGCGGGCTCTAATCTGGGAGAACCGGCTTTGATTCTCCCACTTCTCCACCTGCAGCTGCTGGTGTGACCTTGGGTCAGTGACAAGTTCTGGTCTGATCAGGCCATCCCGACTCCATGCCATTGTTTCAGCCCCCCTTCGCAGTATGCGCATTATTGCATATCCCATAGGGGGCACTCAGTGCGGAGGTGCAATTCCGCCGTTTATGCTCAAGGGAAACAAATCACATACACAAAAAACCCCTGACTCACCTGCAGTTACATCTGATCACACACCCCGGAGGAAACAGTCTCACTTCCCCTCTGCTTCAGGCATCGTAGCCGTCCAGAGCTGTTCAAGTATTACTTAGGCTTGTTCCCACAACAGTCTGGACTCTAGAAAATGGTCCTTCTGTCACGGTGACCGCGAATCTGGGGCCAGGAGAAAATTCTGATTCCTCTTTGGCCGAAAGACGTGTTATATCCGCCCTTCTTCTTCAAGGGGAAAGAAGCTCGAAGGGATACTGTTTACCGGGGTTTGTTTCCCTTGAAAGGAGAAAGTCCTGGGGCCTTCTGGGGCCTTGTTGTTATTTGCTTTAAGGACAAATATCCTGGCAGAGTTAAGCAAGGGTGGAAGCCAGAGGAATTCCTCCAGAGTAGGAGGCCCACTGCCACACAACAGATGCCCAGAGGGAGCATTTCTGCGCCTCAAGATTCTTGAGCCAAATCTCACCCGAAGTCTGCCTGCCTTTCTCTCCCGACCTCAGGTGCTCGTTCTTCCCACAGACAAACTCCTGCCTCTTCCCCTCAGCTGGGTGCTCAGATAGAGCTCTTCCAAGAGATGCCTGCAGTGGTAATGGGGTCACCGTGGCCCTCTTATCCTTTTGGGGTTTACCTTAAGAATTAGCCCCTCGGATGGACTGAGCCAATGTAATTAGAGGTTAGCTTGTTAACATCCTAAAAGAGCCAAAGAAAGACACTTAACTTTCTAAAAAAAAACCCATGGAGGAATGTCTAAAATAGCTTGGGTTTTTATATAGAAAAATGATATTAAACCTGGTCTATGAACCACAAGAAGCAAACGAGAGCCAGTTTGGTGTCGTGGTTAAGTGCGCGGACTCTAATCTGGGAGAACCAGGTGTGATTCCCCACTCCTCCACTTGCACCTGGCTGGATGACCTTGGGCAAGCCGTAGTTCTGATAAGAGCTGTCCTTGAAAAACAGCAGTTTCTGTCAGAGTTCTCTCGGCCCCACCTACCTCACAGGGTGTCTGTTGTGGGAAGGGGAAGGAGTTTGTAAGCCGCTCTGAGACTCCCTTGGGTAGTGAAGGGTGGGGTATAAATTCAATCTCTTCTCTTCTTCTCTTCTTTTGTTCTGATTCACCAGGGCAATTCTCACCTGTGTACTGATCATAGGAAGGTGTGGGATGCTCCGTGGTGAATCTCCATTCTCTTTGATTTTCCATGTGACTCTCTGTGTCCCTCCTCCCCCACACACAGGAGAGAAGGCTCGCTGCATAGCAAAGTGACTAAAGGCACCTTTCCACAGTCAGAGGTGACCGAAGAGAAGGGAAAAGAGATGGAAGAGCAGAACCCGGAAAGACCTGGAACTGGCAAGGCAGCAAGGAAAGGCCCCCATCCCAGCCCTGGTGGGAGTGGTGTTGAATTCTTTGAAATCTCGATGCCAGATATCCACAATCAGCTCAGTGCAATCTCAGATGTACACTGCCGGCGCTTCCGCCAGTTCCGCTACCATGAGGCCGATGGTCCCCGAGAGGTTTGCAGCCAGCTCCATGGACTTTGCAGCCAGTGGCTGAAGCCGGAGAGGCACTCCAAGAAGCGGATTCTGGACCTGGTGATCCTGGAGCCGTTCCTGACTCTCCTTCCCCA
>NW_015172613.1:0-9903 GCF_001447785.1 Gekko japonicus | reverse complement strand
GGAAATGCAGTGCTGGGTCAGAGGATGTGGGCCGGAGACCAGTTCCCAGGCGGTGGCCCTGGCCGAAGGTTTCCTCCTGAGTCAGGCAGAGGAGAAGAGGCAGGCAGAGCAGGTGAGGGGATTCCCTCCAGATATCTCCAGTTTAAGCAACGATATCTGGCCTTATCCGAAAGGTTCCCTGCCTGACATCTGTCCAAGTGTTAATCATCAAAATGGGAGACTTCACGGCCTCCTTAAGTAGCCTCTTCTACTCGAGAATTTCTTATTCCTCCAGATCACTCACCAGTTCTGCTGATGGACGGGTGCAGAGTCTGGAGGTGGGGCAGCTGTTCCCCAGGTAGCTGTCTCTTATTTAACTGGGGCAACTGGCACCAGTGTTCCCTCTAAGCTGAGTTAGTGTGAGCTAGCTCACAGTTTTTTAGCCTCCAGCTCACACATTTTTGCCTTAGCTCAGGAAGGATGACTCCAGAACAAACTAATTGATGCAGCGGCCAAATTGTTCCCGCACAACCTTAATGCCAGGAGCTCACAAATTAGCATATTTGCTCACAAGGCTCTACAGCTTAGAGGGAGCATGGATTGGCGCTTATCTATACAGGGATTGTTTGCTTAGGAAAACTCAAATAAACCAGGCAGGTGTTCAGTGAGTAAGGTCTTATTGAAAAACAAAATGAAAAGAAATGCAACGAGCAAGCTTACACACAAGAACACTCTTTAAGCATGTGTGCAAAGCTTAAAGAATAGGAATGAGCGGGGAGTAGATTTTGGGAGAGGTGATATTTACCAATCCTGAAGAAGTGTGGTCCACGAAGAAGGCTTTGGGAATGGCCCACGTTCCACGGCGCTGACCCCCACACGCAAGTGGGGGTGTGATGCAGGAGCCAAGAACATACACACACGCCGTGGAGGCGGGGACTTGTGTATATTTTACTTATTCAATTAATTAATTTACAGCCCGCTCTCCCTGAAACCTGCTCAGAGCGGATGGCAACAGTTTACAGATACACAATTTAAAACCTTCTAAAATATTACATACAATTTAATTAGTCAAGAAAAACAATAAAAACCAATAAGACAATTACTATAAAATTCAAGATGGCGCACGGCTCATGCGGAGGGGCAATATACAGATGTCTCAAGAAGGAGAGAAGGGAGGGAAACCCGGGGAGAGGGAAAGGAGGAGGGGGCTAAAAACTAGCGGTAGCCTATCAGCTGGGGGCCCTCAACCACCTGCCCGGCGGAACAACTCTGTTTAGCCGGCCCTGCAGAATTGTACCGAATCCCGCAGGGCCCTGATCTACCCTGGAAGAGTGTTCCACCAGGCCAGGGCTGATAGTCCCTTGGACTGGTTGAGGACAGCCGGATGCTCTTTGGGTTAGGGAAATGTATGGGGGGGGGGAATGTTCCCTGAGGCACTAGTACAGAAACAAATGGCTTGATGTGTTTACCAGAACACTGAACCGATGCTTGATGGTTCTCCTGGAGGGGAATCAAAGACTTGGGAAGAGCTGAATGGCTCTCCCAGGGACAGGATGTGGGTGTTCATATTCATGGCTGACCCCTGAAGTACAGGATCGGAGAGACGTGCAGATGTTATCGGTGGGGTAAATGGGGAGGAAGCAGGATTATGGATGAAAGAGGTCAATTCGAGGAAAGGAGCTGATTTCCTTCAAGGGTGGAGGGAAGTTCATGAGCCGGTCAGACACCTTTACATTATTCTTCCAGAATCGTGGCCCAGTTTTGTCTTTCTGGCTGACATCCGTTTTCTGTCATTTTTGGTCAGAGGGCATTGCCCTTACGATTCTGGGGTGACATTAATATGAAAGGCGCTTGGGCTTTTCTCTCCCTTTAGCTACCAACCACTCCAGTAGTGGTTAAGTGTGCTGACTCTAATCTGGGAGAACTGGGGTTGATTCCCTACAACTCCAATTGCAGCTGCTGCATGACCTTGGGCAAGCCACAGTTCTGTCAGAGCTGTTCTTGAAAGAGCAGTTCTCAAAAGAGCTCTCTCAGCCCCACCTACTTCACCGGGTGTCTGTTGTGGGGAGGAGAAGGGAAAGGAGTTTTTAAGATGTATTATTTGTTTTTAAATTATTATGTATATTATGTTTTTTATTATGGTAAGGTTTTGCCTTGCCTCTGTAAGCCGCCCTGAGCCTACCGGGGAGGGCGGGGTATAAATGCGAAAAATAAATAAATAAATAAATAAGCCGCTCTGAGACTGCGAGTGAAGGGTGAGGTATTAATCCAATCTCCTCCTCCTCCTTCTCCATCTCCTCTTCCTCCTTCTCATTCTGCCTGAGGAGAGGTCTGACTGTTTACATAGGATCCATTCCTCGTTCTCTTTTCCATTCCATCTCTTACCCCTCTCCCTCGCTGTCGTTTCAGATGTGGGAACCATCCCTGAAGACAGAAGCGACACTCCCTGAGGCGGGAGGAGCTTCCTTGGAGGAAGGGCAGTGGGCGCAGGCCCAGGAGGGTGCCCAAGATGCCCTCTCCTGCGGTAAGGACTCTTTGTGCCTGGGTGTGTGTGGGGCACGCCCGTGAGTTGGATGGGTAGAGAGTTCAGGTCAGGAAAAGAATTAAACACTTCTTCAGACAACACAAGAGTTAATTTGTGGCACTCAGTGTCCACTAACTGTGATTCCTCTCAAAGGGGAATCAGACACATTCATTGGAGGCGATTCCTCCCATTAATTAAAATATTGATATCTCACTTTCCTTCTACGAGAAACTCAAGGCGTCTCAAAAGAGGAAAGGTAGGCAAACCTGGTCAGAGCTATTCAACCTGGTGAATCAAGGGAGCCTCCACCTTCTGGGGCAGCAGAGCTTTGAAAGCCAGTTCCGAGGGGCCAGGAAACTTGAGAAGATTTGGCTTCTGTGCCTGTGGTTACAGGGGCATCTGGCGGGCCGCTTTGGGAAATACAGGGCTGGAGTAGGGATGGCAGGTTGTGGAGTGGCACCCCCGCCAGGAGTTTTGGGGAAGGGCTTCAGGGTGGGCTTGGGGTAAATGTGATGCCATGTTGGCTGAAAACCCATTTCTGACGTTAGCATGACAACAGACGCTCTGAAAATTCATTGATATTACCCTGGAGCTTCCAGATGTGCTATAGTCACGACTAAGTTTTGGACTGAATGTAACGCTGATGTGTCATGCGACGTCATTTCCACCTCACTCTCCCCACCTCTCCTGGAAGAGGTGTCCGTCCTTCTGCAGAAGGGAGCCATCGAACAGGTACCACCACACCTCCACGGGACGGGAGTGAGATGCTGTTGAGCTGTCATCTTTTCAGAGGCGTGGAAACGGCTGCTGCGCCTCCAGTCCAGGTAGGAGAGATGAGCGGTGGGGACACAGCCTGGGTCCCTCCTCCTTTCTCAGGGGGGCTTTTGCTCCTGCAGTTTCTACAAGGTATCCAAGCAAAAGATCCTCCGAATGCCGTTCCCTTTACCTATACCCTGCCTTCCATGCTGTGCGTTGCCAGACGACTCCCTCCCAGTGTGCAATCTCTGCCTGGCGAGATCTCTGACGAGGGGATCTGCTTTTTCTTCCAGTGCCCCTTTTCCTATGAGGAGGTGTCCATCTATTTCACTGAGGCAGAGTGGGCCCTGCTGGATCCGGGACAAAGAGCCCTGTACAGGGAAGTCATGCTGGAGAACTCTGGGAATGTGGCCTTCCTGGGTAAGGATCTTTCATAGGTGCCAGAGGTGTGAATTACTGTCATTGTGTTGAGGAATGAGTCAAAATATTGAATAGCAATACACTGTTTTGAGGCCTGTCCCGCTACTTGGGAGGGGCTGTGGCTCACTGGCATGCAGAAGGTCCCAGGTTCAAGCCTTGGCAGCATCTCCAGTTAAAAGGATCGGGTAGGAGGTGAAGTGAAAGACCTCTGCCTGAGACCCTGGAAAGCTGCGGTCAGACTGACATCAATGGACCAGCAGAGGGCAGTTTCCTGTGTTCATGTGTGTGTACATGCCCAGGGGCCACTGAGGCAGAGAGGGTGTCTTGGCTACAGGTTTGCACTCTGTACGTACTCAGCCGAATAAAACCCTGAAAAATGCAGATTAGATTCTCTAACCTGATTCAGCTACCGCTATAGCTAGCCGAAATTAAGGCCAAAAAACGTCAGTTTTTTTCGGGTAGCTAAGCAGCGTGAAGTTCACCCACTTAGGGGTGAGGACTTTGGAGCGAACCAGCCATTAAAACCGGTCAGTTTCCCTCCGCTTCGTTCCCAAGCTTGGAAGTGGGGGGGGGCAGCTAAAGGGAGGGGTTAGAATCATAGAATCACAGAGTGGGAGGGGACCTCCAGGGTCATCTTGTCCAAGCCCCTGCACAAGGCAGGAAATTCACAAATACCTCCCCGCACACACACACCCAGTGAGCCCTGTTCCATGCCCAGAAGATGGCAAAACCCCCCCAAAACCTCCAGAATCCCTAGCCAAACTGGCCTGAAGAAAATAAGAACATAAGAGACGCCCATGTTGGATTAGGCCAAAGGCCCATCCAATCCAACACTCTGTGTCACACAGTGGCCAAAAATACCAGGTGCCATCAGGAGGTCCACCAGTGGGGCCAGGACATTAGAAGCCCTCCCACTGTTGGCCCCCCCAAGCACCAAGAAGACAGAGCATCACTTGCCCCAGAGCCCCTATCTATACCTTGTGGCTAATAGCCACTGATGGACCTCTGCTCCGTATGCTTATCTAATTCCCTTTTGAAGCCGTCCATGCTTTTGATAAAGTTCCTCATCAAAGGCTCCTAAGTAAGCTCGCAGTGACAAGGACTCTGTAGGATAAACTGGCTCATTCAGATTTCATGTAAAACCATAATTAGGATGACTGTCTGAACCTGGCCACTCACTGTTGTTGTGTTGGTTTGTCAGGGAATATAAAACCAAAATCTGAAACCATGTTTGAAGTTGGTTTATCTGAAGAAGCGTGCGTGCACAGGGAAGCCTATACCCAGAAGTAAACTTTGTTGGTCTTAAAGGTGCCACTGGATTCATACTTTGTTTTGTTAACCACAGTTAGTCTTAAATACGGTTCTGCATTCTGTACAAACATGGACATCGTAGCTTACTCCTGGCTAGGGACATATGAACACCTGCCAGTTTGGCTCATGCTCTGTTCACTGATCACAAGCAGGGACGATTTTTCGAGGACTGGTTCAGTAAGTCATCAATCTGTTTGCCGGTATTCAACATGTTGCTTCACTGTATTTATTCCTAGCCATGCATTGCGACTGAGGGGTGACATGATTGAGGTTTATAAGATTATGCATGGGAAAGAGCAGGTAGAGAAAGAGGTACTTTTCTCCCTTTCTCACAATACAAGAACTCGTGGGCACTCCATGAAATTGCTGAGCGGTCGGG
This sequence comes from Gekko japonicus, assembly GCF_001447785.1. NCBI lineage: Eukaryota > Metazoa > Chordata > Lepidosauria > Squamata > Gekkonidae > Gekko > Gekko japonicus. Next base: position 4,534 of record NW_015172613.1, on the reverse strand, counting down.
TTAGAACGGATAAGAGGAAGTACTTCTTCACCCAAAGAGTGATTAACACTTGGAATTCACTGCCACAGGAAGTGGTGGCGGCTACAAGCATGGACGGCTTCAAAAGGGAATTAGATAAGCATATGGAACAGAGGTCCATCAGTGGCTATTAGCCACAAGGTATAATAGGGACTTTGGGGCAAGTGATGCTCTGTCATCTTGGTGCTTGGGGGGGTAAACAGTGGGATGGCTTCTAATGTCCTGGCCCCACTGGTGGACGTCCTGATGGCACTAGTATTTATGGTCACTGTGTGATACAGAGTGTTGGATTGGATGGGCCTTTGGCCTGATCCAACATTGTCATCTCTTATGTTCTTATGTTCTTATGCTAGTAGCCGCCACCACTTCCTGTGGCAGTGAATTCCATGTGTTAATCACTCTTTGGCTGAAGAAAACTTCCTTTTATCCGTTCTAACCCGACCACTCAGCAATTTCATTGAGTGCCCACGAGTTCTTGTCTTGTGAGAAAGGGAGAAAAGTACCTCTTTTCCCACCTGCTCTATCCCATGCATAATCTTATAAACCTCGATCATGTCACCCCTCAGTCGTCGTTTCTCCAAGCTAAAGTGCCCTAAACGCTTTAACCGTTCTTCATAGGGAAAGTGTTCCAACCCTTTTATCATTCGAGTTGCCCTTTTCTGCACTTTTCCCCAAATTATAACATCCCTTTTGAGGTGTGGTGACCAGAACTGCACACAGTGTTCCAAATGAGGTCGCACCATTGATTTATATAGGGGGATTACGATACTGGCTGAGCTGTTTTCAATACCCTTCCTAATAATCCCCAGCATAGCATTGGCCTTCTTTATTGGAGTCACACACTGTCTCGACAATCTGCTTCCTGACCCCAAAGTGGCGCTCAGCATTTCCCTGGGCGTGTAAGAAAGGGACACAAGAACTAAGCACTGATGTTCCTGCCCTCCCTCTCGTGATCTGCTTAGATTCACAGCAGCATCATTGCTGTCAGATGGGGCATCTAGCCTCTGTTTGAAAACCTCCAAAGAAGGAGAGCCCACCACCTCCCAAGGAAGCCTGTTCCACTGAGGAAACAATATAAGTGTCAGGAAGTTCTTCCTAATATTTAGCCAAAAACACTTTAGTTTGAATTTCAACATGTTGGTTGTGGTCTGACCTTCTGGGGCAACAGAAAACAATTTCGCACCATCCTCTGTGTGACAGCCCTTCACGCACTTGAAGATATTGATCATATCATATCACCTCCGAGTCGTCTCCTCTCCGGGCTAAACATACCCAGCTCCTTTAACCTTTCCCGATAGGACGTGTTCTCCAGATCCCTCACCGTCTTTGTTGCTCTCCTCTGGGCACGTTCCAGTTTGTCTATATCCTTCTTGAATTGTGGTGCCCCAAACGGAACACAATACTCTAGGTGAGGTCTAACCAGAGCAGAGTAAAGCAATACCATCACTTCGCATGATCTGGACTTCTGTTGATACAGTCCAAAACAGGATTTGACGTTTTAGCTACGGCATCACACTGCTGACTTACTAAGACCCCTGGATCCTTTTCGCAAATAGTACTGCCAAGACAAGTCTCCCCATCCTATAATTATGCATTTGATTTTTCCTACCTAAATGCAGAACTTTACATTTATCCCAGTTAAAATTCATTTTATTTGTCTTAGCCCCGTTTTGGAGCCTGTCAAGATCATCCTGTATCCTGACTCTTGTCTTCTACTGTATGTGCTACCCCTCTGAATTTAGTATCGTGTGCAAACTTAATGAGCATTCCCTAGCCTCTGTAATTTCCATCATCGTTATGGGATCATTCAGCGTTTTTCTGCCTTCTTCCGATAGTGTAGGTGAGTCTTGTTCACATAAATACTGTTTCTGGATTTCCTTGGAAATTTCCACTCTTTTATATAGTTGCGTGTAAAAGTCTTGAATTATTTCCTTTAATCCATTCTTGGAAAATTCTTCTTTTCTATCTTTATCACACATTGAATTGATCATCCTTTTCTCTTTCTCCTTTCTTATGAGCCAACCATCTTCCCGGTTTATTAGCATTTTCAAAACAATCCTGTTTAACAAATCTAATATTTTTTGCCAGTTATTCTGATAAGAGTAAATTAAGTTGATGCTGGAGTATTCTGATCTTCATCTTTAAGTACTCATTTGAAAGATCCAGCTTTAATTCTTTCTCTTTATTCTGAATAGCATCCGATATATCTTGAAATGTTTTCATTCTTTCTCTTTTCTTTCCTGCCACAAACCTAATTGCCAGTCCTCTAAAAACGGTTTTACTTGCATCCCAAACTATCTTCATCTATGTTTCTCCATTCATACTTTGTTGGAAAAAAGTCTTCATTTCTTTCTTAGCCATCTCTAAAAAGTGTCCATTTTTAAGTCCTTCTGTATTCAACCTCCAGTTAAATTTTTTTGGATTATCTTTAATCTTCAGTAATAGCGGGTTGTGATTTGCAAAGTTGTGTGGCATAATATCGATATCTTCAACTTCCTGAAAGAGGTTTGATGTAATGCAACACATATCAATTCTGGACCAAGATTTATTTCTATCAGAATAAAAAGTATATAGTATTTTCCAGTTCTCCAAACATCAATCAGTATGTATTCTTCAGCCAATTCTAAAAAAGATCTTGGAAGTAAGCCTTTAGAAGATTTAATCTTCTTAATAATTTTCCTGTCTAGGCCTTGATCAAAAACAGAATTAAAATCTCCAACCATAGAAATAATCATGTAGTCATATTTTGTCATAGTTTCCTTCACCGTTTCAAAAAATTTCCCCTGCGATTCATTCGGTGCATATATCACCACCAATAGATTTTTCCTGTGTCTAATATCTATTTCAAGTAGAAGAAGTCTTCCGTTTTCTAATGAAGATACCAAAGCCTTAGGTTTCAGTTTTTCATTCACATAGACAGCTATTCCTCTTTTCTTTTCTTTGTCCGAAGCAGTGGATAACATATTGTGTTTCTTATTGACCAGATAATGTTCATCTTTACGTCTAATATGTGTTTCCTGCAGATGTACAATATCCACATCTATCTTCTTAAGTTGTATAAATGTCTTTTGTCTTTTCTCAGGTAAATTTAGTCCATTTACGTTTGCCGAAAATATCTTGATTGTTGATTAATCCATTATGATCAATTCTTATTACTACCATTTCTATTTCTTGTTGCCATTCTTTGTGGCCTTCCTTCCATACATGAGTTTTTGGATGTACTAACCTCAGGTTCTTAATCAGAAGTTGTTGAGTAGGCTGTGCTTTCCCTTCTTTTTCTGTTGTTGAGGCTTTTGTTTTTGCCTTCTTTGTTTCTCCCCATCGTAGGAGAGTTCCATAAAGATCCAAAAAGTCTTTTGCCTTAAAAATGGAGTCCAATTTGAATCTTTGACCTTCAAACATGAAGAATATTCCTTCTGGAGTAATTGAATTTGCTGTAAATTTAGAAGTAAAAAATGTATATTCTTTCCTTCTTTGTCTCACTTTCCAAGGAATTTCTCTTACAATCTTTATTTCGTTGTATTGTATTTTAAGAGTATTATTGTGTGCTTCTTTCCACACACGATCTCTGATTGTCTTCTTAGTAAATTTCACGTGTACTTCCCTTGGAAGATTATTCTTCCTTGCATAAGCAGAGTTAGCTCTATATAAGAAGTCAATTTCCCTCTCTATTTCTTCATATTCTACTCCCATGAAATCCGCCAATCCTTCTGCCATAACTCTGATTAGCTCTTCTCCTTTTTGTCAAGCACATTCTGAAATCTCAGCACATCCATTTCCAGTTGGAGAAGAGTGTCCAAAACAGTCCTCTGCTGTATGTCCATCCTGTCCACTCTCAATGATGTTGTTTCAGCTTTCTCTTCAGCTTTCTTGGCCGGCTGTGCCACCCCTGTTATTTCCTTCTTATTTTCTATTAATTGTTTGTTGAAATCAGCCACTTTTACCTCTCCAGTCTCTATATTCGAATTCTTCATTTGAGCTGTGAGTTGTGTTAAGGCCGTCAACACCTGACTTAAGCCTGTCTCGCAAATCATTCTGCACCTGGCTTAAACGTGAATTTAGCTTGCATATCATTCTGAGTTTGACTCAGGCCAGTTTGAAAAATAGCTGGCAAATCATTTTTAAGGTCTTTCAATGATTCCAGTGTCAGCATAGTTCCCAGAGACTTAGTCTGTGGAGTAGGTGATGCTGCTACAGATGTTGGGGGCGTGGTTTTCCTAGTTGTCTTGCTCATATTCACAACTTAATTTTTTCCCAGTTATACAGTTAATCACCCAAAATCTTTACTATTTCCCCCTCCCCCTTTATTTTCTATCTTACCAGATTCTGTATTTCAACAGACAATTGAAAGAGCTGATATCAAATCTCAAATAAGACTCAATATAATAAATATCCTCCTATCCAGTCTCCCTAAACACTTTCACTTAGATTATTCTACTAGTTTATATAAATTTATATCAAACATTAATCAGAAAAATTATCTAGAAACCTCTTTTAAAAAGAATGATAAGTTACA